>NW_020837957.1:13854180-13936571 GCF_003676395.1 Aethalodelphis obliquidens | reverse complement strand
TTTTTTTTTTTTTGCGGCACGCGGGCCTCTCACTGCTGTGGCCTCTCCCGTTGCGGAGCACAGGCTCCGGACGCACAGGCTCAGCGGCCATGGCTCACGGGCCCAGCCGCTCCGCGGCATGTGGGATCTTCCGGGACCGGGGCACAAACCCGTGTCCCTTGCATCGGCAGGCAGACTCTCAACCACTGCGCCACCAGGGAAGCCCCATTACTTCTCTTTACACACTATCTCTGCAACCACATGGCTTCCCTATTTTGAAGAAGGCTTGTTTTCAATATTTCATACCAAATCCTTATCTCTTTCCCTAATTATTGAGATTTACCAAATCCCAGAAATAATATACAGTAAACTATAACTCTTCCTCCCACAAAATAAGGATACAAATCAGAGCTTTCTAATTTAAAAATACAAAAGGAAAATGCAAAAATTAGCATTTTAGCTTCCTTTGAAGCCTTGGAGGATCTGTGTCACCGGGTCCCTATTCCCTGAGATTCCAGGCATGTGGGGCTGAGCTGAGCACCAGCCCTGCATGTAGAGCTTGTGTCCTCGGCACTCATCAGGTCAGTCTTTGCACATTTATCCTTCCTTCCTGGTTCCTGGAGTCATCTGTATTTGCACCACTTAAACCATACCGATTGGATAACTGCCAACTCTGTTCTCCAGTTAACAGAGAATAAGACTCCGCCATTTTAGTATCTTGTGGAAATATCCTCCGTTGGACCTCATTGACATTATGATGTTGAAGGAAATAGACATTGATGTCATGTACTTACAGAAAGGCTCCCACTGCTGGTGCCCCAGTGTTTACTGCTGGGGACGGAGCAGGGAGGTACTGGTCTCCACTTTCTTTTTGCCTTTTCCTGGTTACAGAATCTGTAACACACAGCTTGGACAAGTTCTCTCCCTTCCTGCTCACCAACTCTGAAATATTACAGGAAGGCTCAGTCTCTCTCTATTTTTTGAATGCTGGTACCCAGACTTGTAGCACATAATGTCCCATTCATGCCATTGCTAATTCTCCTTCCCTTTTTTTTTTGCGGTATGCGGGCCTCTCACTGTTGTGGCCTCTCCCGTTGCGGAGCACAGGCTCCGGACGCTCAGGCCCAACGGCCATGGCTCACGGGCCCAGCCGCTCCGCGGCATGTGGGATCTTCCCAGACCGGGGTGCGAACCCGCACCCCCTGCATCGGCAGGCGGACCCCCAACCACTGCGCCACCAGGGAAGCCCTCTCCTTCCTTTTGAATCATTCATGTCATTCAGAAATAGGAGGTCTTGGAAATTCCCTGGCAGTCCAGTGGTTAGGGCTCTGCACTTCCACTGCAGGGGGCATGGGTTACATCCCTGGTCAGGGAACTAAAATCCCTCATGCAGCAGAGCATGGCCAAAAAAAAAAAAAAGAAATAAAAGGTTTTAATCACAAGGCTTACCACATTGCATATGAAACAATTATGAGTATATTACTTTCACTCAATTAAAAAGGAAGCATTTAAGTTGTTGAAGATCCTAATTTCAGTACAATATCCCGTCCCCTTTTGTGGATGTAGGACAGTTTAAAGGCTTGAGAATGGTGTTATTTTCTCCAGTATGAAACACATCCCAGTCAGTTTTTTGAGTAAAAACACTGATATACAAAGAGGCCAAAGGCAGTGTGTTTAAATACCACTGTGAAAGCAGCTGGAACAGGAAGCCTGACCCCAAATCTCAGCTCCTTCCCACACTAGCAGCAAGTGACCTTGATCAAATCAGCCTACAGAGTCACCCTCACCCCCCTCACTTTTTTTTTTTTTTGAGAAAAAAAACTTTGCGTGAGCAATCACCATTGTGTACTTGGAGGCAGAAGCATTACTTCTGCTGTAGCCACTCTAAGAAGTGCTTGACGGTGACCAACAGTCAATATTCCTTCCTCCTGGAAAAGGAAGAGGAGAAAGAGGAGGAGGAGGAGGAGGAGGAGGAGGAGGGGGAGGGGTATGGGGAGAGGGAGGAGGGGGAGGGAGAGGAGGGGGAGGAGAAGGAGGAGGAGCAGGAGGGGGAGGGGGAGGAGGGAGAGGGGAGGGGAGGAGAAGGAGGAGCAGGAGGGGGAGGAGGAGGAGCAGGAGGGGGGGAGGAGGAGAAGGAGGGGGAGGGGAGAGGGAGGAAGAGGGGAGGGGAAGCTGGAGGGGGAGGGAGAGGAGGAGGAGGAGGAGGAGGGGGAGGGGGAGGAGAGGGAGAGGGAGGAGGAGGGGGAAGATACTGCTGGGGTGCTGGGATCCAGAGCCTGGCTCTGTGGAGACAGCCGCTTATAGGCTTACAAGCTCCTCCATGAATAGGCCCGGAGGCTCTCCAGTCCACCTCTCCCCTTTTCCACCTTGTATTCTAAGCTCTGACCACCTGCCCGTTAAGATCTGTCTTGCCTCTGGGGCTTTGCATATGCTGTTCCCTCTGCCTGAAAAATCTTTTCAACCTGGCTCACTCCTGCTTGTCCTTGAGGGCTTATGCCATTTCCTCAGGAAAGACTTTGCTGGACCACCACAAGACTGCAGTCGGCGCCCCTCGTCTGTACTCCCTAAGCCCCCATGCTCCATCCAACCACTTTAGTGCTGTCCACACTGTATCATTTTGCTCGCTTGCTGGTCTCTCTCTCTCTAGACTGTGAGCTCCTTGAGAGTACATAGTAAACAGACGCACACCATGAGTTCTCAATAAATATTTTTTGAGTGAATGAGAGAATAAAGGATGTGTATATGCATGAGGAAATTGGTAAAGAGAAATCTACTGATTGAGGAAATACGGTTTAGGGAAAAAAGTATCTTGCCCTGGAACTCTGGAGTTTAATTCCAGCTTTGTCATTAAGTTACCTCAAGACATTAGGGAGGTCACTCAAGTTTCTAAACCTTGATTTCCTATGCTGCAAAATATAAATCAAAAAACTCCACCCTTTCTACTTCACAAATCATTGTGAGGAAAATGCAGTAATTTTTACACATGGACACGTTTCTCAGAAAATTCCATCCTGGTTATTTCCTGGTGGCTGACAACCGGGTCCCAGAGGCCTTCTCTTTATAAGGAGCCGTCAGGTCCCCAGGATGCAAGGACGGAGGTGAGCTGGTTCGGGGGCACGGGGTATTTGGGGTGCAGTGAGGAAGCGTGGACGTAAATTGGAATCTGTGTCCTGCTCTCTCCACCAGCCTGGGCCAGCAGTGTGTTTGAGAAGCTCTCAGCCAACTTAGTTAAGAACATGCCCCATTTTACAATATCTTCTGAGAGGGCAGTGGTTAAAGGCACCAGATTCATTGCCGGGACAATTCCAAGCCTTTCTGGGGGCAAAAAATCTGCCTCCCTATATCCTTTATTCATAACTTTCAGAGAAGCTACAGTAAATCTCCCATTGCCTCCTGCTACTTGCCTGTAAATAACCCATGTGTGAAGTTCCACATGCCTATCCAGAGGCATGAAGTGAAAGGGTCCCACGCGTTCAGAGGCCCTGATGGGGAATCCTGTCATCTGGCTGATGGAACAGTAATAGATGTGGAAGTAAGCAGTGCATAATGGACCATGGGATTTCATATCCAACCTCCACATCCGAGCTGCTGACAAGGTTAGGGGATTATATGGCTGCGGCTGCCTCAATCATGAAATAAAACTATTCTCCCCTCTCCTTGCATTGCAGAAGGTGGTAAACATTTTATACTGGTTCCCTCTGTAAGAGCAAAATACTTGCTTTTACCGATCAGCCTGGAGCTTAAGCAAGTAGAAGGGATAGGGAAACCCAGACCCAGGAATGATGGGCAATGATCCTTTACTTATGACTTTATCCACAATTTGGCTTGACAATTGATGGGAAAGGAAGTGTGGTCAATTTCAGCCAACTGGACACCGTTTCCCATTGACTGACCTGCCAAATTGTTGATCAAATAATTAGTTAAAGTTCAGTTTGAGTAGCCATTTTGTACGACCCTCTTCAAGACAAGTCCTAATGGCACTCTGGAAGGGCCAGCCTGCTGCCTCGAGCTGAGACATTAATTGTTTATCCTTTCACTCCAGGTGGTGAGCCACCACATGGATGTAAATAATCGTGATAGTCTCTAAGGGATGAATGGCAGCTGGAAGTGGGGCTGTGAAGCAAGGCGCTAAGAGAAATGCCACGGATTTAAGGATGGCTTCTCACAGAGGAAGGAGATGTATCCAGATAGAAATAGAAACCTAGGAGAAAACAAGTCACAACTCATCTCTGGCTAACAGAGGATGCTTCTCAGTGGTTGATCGACGCAAACAGGTATGGTTTGGTGAGAAAGTTGCTGGTAAAGGCAATTATGTAAAAGACAACAATGAAAATCCCTCCAAACCAGAAAGTGCTTAGCTTCTTGCCTAGAGCATAGTGACTGACTGCTCAAGAAGTATTAGCCCCTTTCCTCCTTGGCTGTTCTAATTTCACAAAAGAGGCTGAATGATTTTAATATATGTATGTTAATTTCTTAAATTGAAATATAGTTGATTTACCATATTGTGTTAGTTTCTGGTACACAGAAAAGTGAATCTATCTATATGTATGTATATATACATGTTCTTTTTCAGGTTCTTTTCCATTATGGTTTATTACAGGATACTGAATAGAGTTCCCTGTGCTATATGGTAGGACCTTGTTGTTTGCTTATTCTATAGTAGTTTGTATCTGCTAATCCCAAACTCCTAATTTATCCCTCCCCCATCCCCTTTCCTCTTTGGTAACCAAGTTTGTTTTTTATCTACGTGAGTCTGTTTCTGTTTCATAAATAAGTTCATTTGTTTCATATTTTAGATTCCACATACAAGTGATATCATCATACGGTATTTGTCTTTCTTTTTCTGACTTACTTCACTTAGTACAATGATCTCTAGGTCCATCCATGTTGCTGCAAGTGGCATTATTTCATTTTTTACGGCCAAGTAGTATTCCATTGTGTGTGTGTATGTGTGTATGTATCACATGAATCCATTCATCTGTCGATGAACATTTAGGTTGCTTCCACGTCTTGGCTATTTTAAGTAGTGCTGCTATGAACATTGTGGGTGCATGTATCTTTTCCAATTAGTTTTCTCTGGATATACGCCAAGGAGTGGGATTGCTGGGTCATATGGCAACTCTAACTTTAGTTTTTTGAAGAAACTCCATGTTGTTTTCCATAGTCAGTGCATCAATTTACTTTCCCACCAACAGTGTAGGAGGGTTCCCTATTCTCCATACCCTCTCCAGCATTTGTTATTTAAAAACAATTTTTAATGACTTTTTAATGATGGCCATTCTGACCAGTGTGAGGTGGTACCTCATTGTAGTTTTGATTTGCATTTCTCTAATAATTAACAATGCTGAGCATCTTTTCATGTGCCTTTTGGCAATCTGTATGTCTCCTTTGGAGAAATATCTATTTAGGTCTTCTGCCCATTTTTCAATTAGGTTGTTTGCTTTTTTTGTTATTGACTTATATGAGCTGTTTGTATATGTTGGAAATTAAGCCCTTGTCGGTCACATCATTTGCAAATATTTTTCTCCCAGTCTGTAGGTTGTCATTTTGTTTTGTTGATGGCTTTCTTTGCAGTGCAAAAGCTTATAAGTTTGATTAGGTCCCATTTGTTTATTTTTGCTTTTATTTCTATTGCCTTGGGAGATTGACCTAAGAAAACATTGGTATGATTTATGTCATAGAGATTTATGTCATAGAGAATGTTTTGCCTATGTTCTCTTCTAGGAATTTTATGGTGTCATGTCTTACATTTAAGTCTTTAAGCCATTCTGAGTTTATTTTTTGTATGGTGTGAGGGTTTGTTCTAACTTCATTGATTTACATGCGGCTGTCCAGCTTTTCCAACACCACTTGCTGAAGAGACTGTCTTTTCTCCACTGTATATTCTTGTCTCCTTTGTAGAAGATTAATTGACCGTAGGTGCATAGGTTTGTTTCTGGGCTCTCTATTCTATTCCATTGATCCATATGTCTGTTTTTGTTCTAATACCACACTGTTTTGATTACTGTAGCTTTCTAATATTGTCTTAAGCCTGGGAGGGCTATGCCTCCAGCTTTGTTCTTTTTCCTCAGGATTTCTTTGGCAATTCTGGGTCTTTTATGGTTCCATACAAATTTTAGGACTATTTGTTCTAGTTCTGTGAAAAATGTCCTTGGTAATTTGATAGGGATCATATTAAATCTGTCGATCTGAATGGCTTTAATATTATACATTTTCCAGGTGCTTTAGTATAAAATTAGACACACAATCCTAGAGAAGACCCTAGAAACAGGGAGTCTGACTTCCTACTGAGACACAGACCCTGACTTGGGGTTCATGAAACTCTAGAACTGGGTTCAAGCCCTCCATCAAAGAGTACATAAGAGTTGGGTGACCAGTTGGTTAGTTCTGGTTGTTCACGGTGCACTTGCATGATTGAAGGGCTGCCTTTGTCTTAGGTTCTCGGGTGTACACACTGCTCCTTCTGTCTGGGATGCCCTCCACAGCAGCCTGGACCACTGCAAATCTGTGACACAATGAAAAGCCTCCTCTAAGGGACTTTCTTGGACTTGACTTTCCCACCCCAAAGAGGTTTTTAGTGCCCTTGCCGCAGAGACACCATAAGCAACTCTCAAATGTCTATGGCACCACCTCAGGAAGCTGGTGCTGGTTTTCTTATCTGTCTCCACCACTCACCTGTGAGATTCTTAGGGAAAGGGACTATTTCTTCTTTATTTCTATATCCCTTTGCACCTTATCCCTTTCTGCCTCCCCTAAAGTACAGCTGGTTCAGCAAAAACACTTGATAAATGTTTGTGACTGAATAAATGAATCCTAAGATGTATTAGAAAACTCTCCTAATTTACTCATAATATTCTGGAACTTTAGCTCAGAGCATCTAGGCCACATTGTTATAAAAGCCCTTCTGCTGGCTCACAATGGAGAAGGGCTCCCCTACTGAGAGGAGGTCTACTCAATTCAATTAGGACTTGTCCTTCTAGCCTTCCTCTCAGTACAGAAGGGTTTCCATAAGACAGAAAACCTATCAAGGCTTTGCATCAAAAATTTAAATTACTGCCATTCAGAAGCAAGACATTCTCCCAGTCCCAGGTTGGGTGAAGCCCAAGAGCTGCTTCATACAGATGCTTTTCCTTTCTCATTTCTAGAGCAAGTACTGGAGTTCCCGTGCCTTCCAGACCTGTCTTGACAACTGGTCGCTGGGGTTCTGCAAAGTTTCTATTTCTATAAGTTTGGACATTAATCAACTAAGAATGCTCCGGGCCACAAATAGATGGTCTAAGTTTATCTAAGGTTCAAAAAACTCCTAAATATGACTTCTGCAGAGAACGCATCATCCATTCCCTTCACACTGACTTTTATACCTCTCTACTGCTTTGGGATGCAGTTCTCTCCAATCAAATCTCCAAAAGCTTCAGGCCACTTTGACCAGGGCAGCTGGTAGTTAAAAGTCTTGGGCCCGGGCTTCCCTGGTGGCGCAGTGGTTGAGAGTCCGCCTGCCAATGCAGGGGACACGGGTTCGTGCCCCCGTCCGGGAAGATCCCACATGCCGCGGAGCGGCTGGGCCCGTGAGCCATGGCCACTGAGCCTGCGCGTCCGGAGCCTGTGCTCCGCAGCGGGAGAGGCCACAACGGTGAGAGGCCCGCGTACCGCAAAAAAAAAAAAAAAAAGTCCGAGAACCACCAGGTCTGGGGTAGATTCCAGCTCTACTGCTTGCCAGCTATGGATCTTGGGCAAATCACTTAGTTTCTTTGTGTCTCTCTTTTCTCATCTGTAAAATGATGATAATAATACCACCTTTTTCAAAAAAGAAACGTGAGGATTAATAGTAAAAATGTATATAAAGCACTTGGAACAATATCATGTATATAATAAGCAGTCTTTATATACACAGTTAATATGTTATCATCATCGCTATATTACACAATAAAAATACAATCTAAAGATACTAGATACAAAATAATTATATTGTATTATATGCTACATGCACAAAATAGAAAAATAAAATTATTTTATACACAAAATGAAAATAAACATGATTGTATATGAAATAAAAATAAAACAAGTTCAACTAGTCTGAGATACAACTGTATAAACTACAAATGAGGAAGTGCTCTCAGGGACAGGGACTCCCACACCTTGTCATGCTTTGGGACATTTGGGGTATTTGTTAAAAAACAAAAATAACTGGGCTACCTCCCCAGAGAATATCTCTAATGGTTTTTCTGTCCCCCTGACAGTATATCTGTGTTACTCCAGGGGTTAACATAGTGTGGCCTCCACTGGTGACACTTTTGTGCCCTAAGTCTCTACTCGTGTTTGAATGTGTGGGTGAACTCGTACAGGCCAGAGAGACCAAGACACATAAAATAAAAAAAGTTTCCACGTCTCTTAATTCTGCGCAGGGAGTCATTGTCTCCCACCGTAAAACTTCATTGCTCTAATCATTGTTGTCCTGCTGAGCGCCACTCAGAAGTTTCTTTTCTTTTTCCAATTTTTATTTTATACTGGAGTATAGTTGCTTTACACTGTTGTGTCATAAGTTTCTGTTCCTGTCATGGCCGACCTTGGAAAAAAGTCGGCCCTTATTCCCAGCAAGGAGTTGCCTACCAGCCAGAGAGTGCTGGGGCGTTCGGTCTGTGCTTTAAAGAGTCCAACAGCCGTAGCCTCAGGCTTCACGGAAAATGATCAAAGGTTCTCATCCGAACTGAAACATCAGGGAATGAAGAGATTTCTGTCTCTTCAGGGTCCTTAACGTCTGAATGACATGTAGATTTCTTTGGGAAGATAGAGGCAGCTCAACATTCCTTTCAAACATCATTTTCAAGAGAATGGGTGAATTGAATCAATTTGCCCCTGAGTTGCAGTTGCTTTTAGAAATAATCTATGAATTTCCATTTCTAAACTAATCAGAGTGTGACCTTTGACATATTGAAGAAGAGGAGTGGCTAGGTGTTCAGTCCAGAATAGCTGGGTGTCCTGGAGCCATAGGTTCAGGTGACTGGCACACACTGAGCCACCCGGCTTCCTAGGGTGGAGACCGCGGGCCACACGTTTAGAGGGACTGTCTTTCAGGCTGTGGGAGAGTGCTCCAGGGAGGAGGGAGACACGGTCCAAAGCAGAGCTGCCCGAGGACCACTTGTTACAGGTGTCACCCCCAATGGTTTCAATTGTATCTGGCAAGGTTATTATTTTAATCATAGACCATCCCTCCAATCACTGAGTAATATCTATCGAGCACTGATTGTGAACCAGACCCTATGCGTGTGCCTGGATAAGAGAGACACAATGACTCTCATGTCTTTCGTGCTGTCACCTCATGGATGGTCACTGGTGAAAATGCTCAAGGACTCCGCTTCAACGACTTCCAGAGCAAACTTTTTAATGCTCTCAATGTGGCTATTGCCACCAGGCTGATAAGCCCTTCAATTCCATTTTTCTAGCTCCAGTCAATAAATTAGAAAGAACAGCAAATGGGAAGGGAGCAAGGTCACTCTATTAAAAAAATATTTTAGTATTTTCCATAAAAGAGGAAATTGGCAGTTTGTCCTAAGAAAATACTCTAAGACAAGTAAGAAACTTGAAAACACCTCAATTTTCACAGTGATAGAATTATGATTTCCTGAGGGGGAAAAAGATCACCTATAGCAAGGTAGGAAGTGAGACAAAAAGTGAGGAGAGAAATACGGCCCCAGAGGGAAATAAATCCAGGCAGACAGATCAGCTTCCTGTCACATGCGGGAGGACAGGAAGATGGTATTTTTCCACACAGCATAACAGTTAAGGTTGCTCATTCAACTCGGCTGAAAAGTTTGTCTTTCACCCTCATTTGTTTCCCCTTTGGATCCCTCTCACCCCTAATTTCTTTATCTCGCTCTTCTCCCCAGCACCAAAGCCTTGCAATCCCCTGGCTACCTAGAGGTAGCATCTAACCCTCTCCCTAGTGTCTCAGGTTTATGGAGAAATTGGATTTTTCCAGAAAACGCAGGTTGCATGGTTCTGGTACCCATGATCCCAAATCCTCTCTCCCTTCTCCTTTTACGTCATAAAACTCCTGTTCCCATCCATCAAAGTCAACTCCCAACAAAACTCCCACTGGGTCCAGCTGCTACTTTCAGCTAAGTCCAAACTGGAAAACACCAGATTGAATAAATTTACATTTTGATAGTTGGCTGTTCCAGAAAGTCTGGTGGAAAACCACCCAGGAGATATTTGGGGGGATTTCTTTCTAAAAACCCTAGTGCTGCAGGTGCTGTGTTTTGCTGTTGTCAGGGAAAGACTGATTTGGGGCAACTCCAAGTCATAGAAAAATTGCTTAAGTACTAGGTAGCAGCCCAGATAGAAATTCCTGACAGGCTATGAATAAACAGCAAAATTTATTTTCATAAATGTCTTTGTCTCAGCTTGAACTGGTGCTAGGATGGTTCACAGAGTACCTTCCCTGCAGTTTAATTTCTGGCCCAGAGAGCCAGGCCAAAGGCACCTCTTTGTGGTGATGAAACTGTACATCATAATAACGTTTATTACAAAAGTAAGCTTTAGCTAATATTTTAATCAAGCGCCTACTACAGGAACTGTGCTAAGAGCTCTACATGCATTCTCTTAACAGTTCCAAATTTCATGAGATAGATAGTATTATTGTCCCATTTTATAGATAGATAAGTTCAGACTCAGAGAGGTTAGTCACTTGCTCAAGGTCACTACTAATAATGATGCATCAGTCTGACTCTAAAGTGCAGGCTTTGAACCCTCCCACGTGTAATCTCCTCATTGTCCCCTACTGCAATGTCTGATTACACAGAAACACGAAGCTCAGTTGCTTACTCAAAGTAAGCTCTTGTGCCTGTAGTGAGTTTCAGTTTTGGCAAAGTTCTTAGTGCTGAGTGTCCCAGCACCTCTGAGCCACTGGCTGGGTATTAAGCTGATCTCATCTCCAGGTGCTAACAGATACTATCACTTTATAAAAATCAACCTCTCCAACAGAGTCATGCTACTTGAAAAATACAGAATTCCACCCTACTCCCACAGGACTAAATACACACAAAGTAAAAGAAAAGAAAGAAGTGTGCAAAGAAAATTCCTGTCCTAGACATCCATCACTATTCAGCTGTATGTGACTCTTCAGTGCCCTCCGCGTTGTAAAAATCGGCTGCCCTCTCTCAGGCAGCTGTGAGGCCAGAAGTGCTAGCCACTGCAACCTTGCAGAAAGCACTCGGGAGGTGAGAAACAAAGCCATCTCGAATGCAAAGGTTATAAGTTTGAAGTCAATTCTCATGTCCTTGCAGAGCTTTACATCTGCCTTCTGGCATTCAAATATCTGGAACTTCTAATTAACCAACCTATTTTCCTATATTTGAGCATTCATAAAGGCACAAAGGAGTGGAGAATGAGGCAATGAGGACTATTCTCCAGGCTTTTCTTTTTTTAAAAAAAAACTTTCTGGATATATGTGAGGGATCCAAACACATTTATTCTCACTCCCAGAACTTCTCCACCTACAGGAGAATGGAAATGCCTGAAACAAAAGGGACTTGGACTATGTTGTTGATGGCTTTGTCCCTAAGGCCTAGAAGAGTTCCAGACCCAAGTAGATGCACAATAAGTATTTATTAAATGAGTGAATGAACACACAAATGGAGTGCGTTTGAGAGCGGCTGGGGCATGTAGTTCTGAGGCCTATATGCAAACTCAGAGACCATCACGTTTCACTCACTGGTTCACGATGGCAGGAAAGTTTTCAGATAACCCGGAGTTCATCGGAAAACTGAATTAAGCAGCTGGGCTGTGGTGGGGTGATAATAGCCTGGTCCCAGCTCCTTTTCTGCCTCTCAATCTCCACATCCTTTGGAGTGTCCTCCATGTTGACTCGGGGCTTGGCCAGATGACTTGCTTTGGCAATGGGACAAGCAAATGGAATGTAAGTAAAGACTTGATAGGTGCTTGTGCATCGGGGCTTGTCCTTTTGCCGCTCTTGGAACCCTGCCTCCGTAAGAACAAGACCACTGGGCAATGAGAGATTCTAGGCCCAGTCACTTCATTGCCTCAACCAATAGCTGAACAACAGCGAGACATATGACTGAGGCCAACTGGGACCAGCCGGCACCCAGCTGACCTACCACGTGACTACAAAAAACTTGAGCTAGCTCAACAGAGATCAGATAAGCCTATCCCAGCCCAGAAAAGCCACTCATTATTGTGAGCTGAATAAATGAATGCTGTTTTAAGCTGTTAATTTTGGAGGTAGTTTGTCTTGCAACAATGTGTAACTGATAAATATGTGTTTCCCAAATTACCTGATCATAGAACTACCTGGAGTACTGGTTAAAAACTATACATTCCAGGGGCTTCCCTGGTGGCGCAGTGGTTGAGAGTCCGCCTGCCGATGCAGGGGACACGGGTTCGTGCCCCGGTCTGGGAAGATCCCACATGCCGCGGAGCGGCTGGGCCCATGAGCCATGGCCGCTGAGCCTGCGCATCCGGAGCCTGTGCTCCGCAGCAGGAGAAGCCACAACAGTGAGAGGCCCGCGTACCGCAAAAAAAAAACCCAAAAAACCCCAAAAAACTATATATTCCTACAGTATGGCAATTGCTCAAAAAATTAAGCATAGAATTACCATAAGATCCAGTGATTCCACATCTAAATATATGCCTAAAAAAATTCAGAGTAGAGACTTGAACAGACATTTGCAGCCCAGTGTCAACAGCAGCGTTATTCTCAATAGCCAAAAGGTAGAAACAACTTAAACATCCATTGATGGATGAATGGATAAGCAAAGTGTGGTATATACATACCATGGACTATATTCAGACTTTAAAAGGAATGAAATTCTGATATTTACTACAATATCAATGAGCCTTGAAAACAGGCTAAGTGAAGCAATCCATATACAAAAGCACAAATATTGTAAGATTGTGTGATTCCCAGGGTCTGAAAGAAAAGGGGAAAGAAGAATTCTTGTTTAATGGGTACAGAGTTTTAACTTGGGATGATGGTAAAGTTCTGGGTATGGGACATGCTGGTTGCACAACAATGTGAATATACTTAATGCCACTGAATTGTACACTAAGAAATGGTTAAAATGATAAATTTTATGTTACATAAATTTTTACCATAATAAAGAAAAAAACCCAACGCTACATATTCCTAAACCCCACCTCATAGCCACTAAGTCACCATCTCTAGGGCAGGGCAGGTTTGTACTAGACCAGCCCATTTCCCAAACTGTTTTGGCTCAAAAGAACATACTTACACACTAGACCAGAATTAAAGTACATGTGTTTCTCCTTATAAACCAGGACAATATCTGGAAAAGTCACAAGACACTGGCTTTGTTTGAAGGATTAAAAAAAGGATTTCAGGCTGTAAATCCTTCATGATGGAAAAGTACCAGATTTCAGATAAAACACACTACAAGGGAAATCCCTTACTAGAGCAAAGCTGGCAAAGCCGCCTGCCTTCCATTTGTTTAGGTATCAAGGGGAAATACCACATTGAATCCAAAAGGTAATTCTAACCTTTTCATTCTCCTACAATACTGAAACAAGAATAAACTGAATCACTGTCTTGAAAGAGCCAGCTGTGTGAGTTTACTTCCCTTTCATAGTCACTAGATCTAAGTAATAATGAAAAAAATGTTGCGTGTTGATGATTTTAACATAATTTCCATTCCAGGTATGAACACACTGCTTCTCTTCTATAAGAGGCTGACTGTTATTTATGAAAGATAGAACTTTCAAATAGTATCCTGGGTAGGTAATTCACACGGTAGAAATTGTTCCATACTCTGCAGTGTATAATTACAAAAAAGAATTTTATCCTCAAAAACGTTTCACACATATTAGTCACAGAAATTTTAATGCCTCTGGATTTTTGAGGGATTACTCAATGATGGCTCAAAGTCTCTGGGGGATTTTAAAACTCTAAACTTTAAAAGATTTAAGTTCTATTAATAAGAAAAAAACCCCAATATGAAAATGGTATGTAAAGGAAACTGGATCTTCTTTCCCTGTGAATAATGTCTTGAATTCTGCTCAGCACAGGATATAATTCATCTTGTCAATAGTCCTTACAGATTGTCATTGAATCTGGAATCAGGATATACTTTGTTCAATTATACAATGTAGATGTTCTAAACATATTTTCCTTTAAAATGTCATTTAGAGAGTGTTTCTATGCCAGATACAACCCCAAACTGTTAGCTTCAAATGTAAGCTTTTTTAGAGATAATCTAATTTTATTTCTTTAGTACAAAATGAAAGAAAGTTCGAATCTCTACATATACCCACTACGGTATTCAATGAGTGGTAATTTAGTTGCCTAGATCCTGTTTAAGAGGAATCAACAAATAAGAGTCCTAGAAAAGCTTCAATCCACATGGCAGGGTCTTCCATATATATAGCACTGCTTGGTTGGAAGCTTTCTATAGATTTTTAGGTCATTTTGAGCCCAAGCTAGCCTAATCTGTTGCTGCCATGCTCCACGTTTCATGCAAAACTACTCCCCCAGACCCTCACAACCTAGTCATGTTCCTTCATTGTTCATACTTGTCTCCTCCCCAAGAAGTCCACTTTTTCTTGAAATTAGGAGTTCTTGTTTCTTTTCCAAGAAACCTTACAAGCACTGTGTATCTCCTACAGGTGAGAAACAATCCTTCATCGCTTAGTTTTACTTCCCAAATTTCTACTCAATTACAGGGTTATCTATCTCTTTTTGTTTCAAAGTCATCTATTGTGAAACAAACCAAAAAAAAAAAAGAAAAGATTTGTTTTGTAATTTGCACTTCACAGGACCTCCCCTCCCCGCTCTGCTTTACCTAGCACACTCAACCTGCGAGTGTGTCAGTTCATCAGCCATCTATTCTTCTCCGGGGGCTCACGTGACACTGCTGAAACTGACCCTTCTGGGAACGCTTCTTGTTAAAACTGAACACATCCCGGTACAAATCCTGGAAGATTGCTCTCACGCATTAAAGTGCCATTTTCTCCCCTGTCATCTCTGCTGGTCTCACCTACTCGAATGTTGTGATATGATTTCTACCTCACACCTTTGCAGGCTCTTTTCTCACTTGGAATTTTGCAGAGACACTAACATTGGCATAAGGGGAAAGACAGAATGTGCTTGCTGGCTGTATTTTCCAGGGCAACTCCCTGGCAATGCCATCCTTGTTCCAAACTCTCCATGCTGAAAGAAGGTCCACAGTTGTTCCATAAATTTAAGCCTTCTAGCCTCGGCTCTGCAAACATGCATTACTGTAAGGATCCTTAACACGTGTGCAGGATGGTTAAAATCTGGTTTCAAACCTGAAACAATAGCCCTTAATGTGTGTGCAAACCACCAAGCCTGGCTTTTCTTCCTGTTTAACCTGAGCATTATTGCAGCTGTGGGCAGAGTAGGATTTCAACAATGTACGCTGGAATTTACATGTTCACAACACTGTGCTGGCGTGAGACTGTGAGTGTCTTTGAGGGCAAGGACCAAACCTCATTCACATTTGTTGTCTGAAAGCTTTGGCAACGTCTAGTGCAGAGCAAGCACTTGAAACAACCCTGCTGAGGGAGGGGTGAGACGCGCTCGCCGCTCCACACACCCATGGTCTATACACTGTGATACGGAGGAATGTCCATACGTGGAGGAGAGGCCACCCGGTATGGGGAACCCTAACTGGCCTGGCTCAGGCTTTTTTAAGTCGGGGGTTCAAAGCCTGGTTCTGCCACAAGTTAGCTGTGCAACTTTGCGCAAGTCGCTTAACCTCTCCAGGTCTCAGTCTCTTTTGTGAACGTGGTGGGGCCCTCAGGCCTGTCACCTTTAAAATAAGGGCACATTTGTGAAAGCCCTTTGTAAATGAAAAGGTGCCTATAGCGCTGCAAGGCGATTAAGCCACATTTACCAGGAGCAGAACTTTCAAAGGTGGTGATGTCTAGTGGTCTCTCTTTTACTTATCCATTCATTGAAGACGTACTTGTTCTGCTCCTCTTGGGCTCTATGCTAGCGGCTGACAATGAAATGGTGAACCAAAAAAGACACGGCCCCTTCCCTCTTGGAGCCAACAGGCTCATAGGTGACACAGACATACATTTAATAAAAACAAATGTAAATACCAAATAGTGATGGTGGCAAGCGCTACATACAGGAATTTAGGAGACTAAATTCCTAGGACTCTAGGAGAAAAAGAAAGCAGAGGAAAGGAGGGGGAGAGGAAGGGAAGAAGAAACAGTCATTCGAAAAGTGCAGGTAACTTGACCGTCAATAAGAATGTGGCCTATATAATTTTGAGGTAGAATATATGGATCTGCTCTTTCCTCACTCTGTCCCAGTTCCCCCTACCTCTCAAGGGCACTCTTAGTATTTAAAGCTGTAACATTTTAAATAACATAGAAAATGTAAGCTGACCACTTAATCTCATGCTCAACCCAAGAGGTGAACTTTATCAATGGTGGATGATTTACAGCTGGTGGGGAATTCTGACCATATGTAATTTTCTCCTTAGATCTCACTTTTGAACTAACCCCAGTTTTGAGCTACACTAAAAAGTTTGGGGCTTAAGCTTGGGTAGACAGGATATGAGTCTTTTTGACTCAATGCCTCTAGTCTGGGCATAAGCTCACATTTCTATAGGGGCCAAGACCACCTTTCTAATAATCTATTCTGGAGTATGGGCCAAAAGTCTAGCAAAAACTGAAGCAGGACTTCCTGTCTCTGACTGGTTGTTGTCCTGTGTGGTGTTTCTCTCTTGACACTGAAAGAAATGGCTGCTGTGGTCTGTGGCAGTGTGGGAATACTCCTGAATCCCGCCCCCACATGGGGGCCCATAAATCGCATCTCAGAGTCATTCCAGTTTCTAAAATTTAATATACAAGTTACCCAAAATGGAGGTTCTAAGTGTGTCTCATGGTTTTTAATATATTTCTTTCACATTCCTTTTCACTTTCATTAAAATGAAACTTAAGAAAAGGTGGGGGCTTCCCTGGTGGCACAGTGGTTGAGAGTCCGCCTGCCGATGCAGGGGCCACGGGTTCATGCCCCCGTCCGGGAAGATCCCACATGCCGCGGAGCGGCTGGGGCTGTGAGCCATGGCCGCTGAGCTTGTGCGTCCAGAACCTGTGCTCCGCAACGGGAGAGGCCACAACAGTGAGAGGCTCGCGTACCGCAAAAAAAAAAAAAAAAGAGAGAAAAAAAGAAAAGGTGTACATCTCATTTATCAGGAGGCCACAATACGAAGAGCTCCTGAGAAACTTTGGGAAATGCATTCCCCACCCCAGGTCATGTCATTCTGAATTTCATTGTGACTATTTTAGTCACAGAGACAGTCTCACCTTACTGAGTAAAATAAAGTCGTTTTAGAAAGATAGACAGTGACCAAATTAATTCTTTTATGGAGCTGTCTGATTTGATTAAGTCATTTTACCTCATTTTAAAACTCATTAAAGCTATCAAGCCATTTTGTATGTGATTTTTTTCTAATGTCTTTTCCTTTACTGTCCTGGAAGGCTTTTGGTGTCAATCAAAATAGATGACAATGCTAAATCACTGGCTTCATAACATAATTCAACAGTGGGTGAGTTCAGCTGTCTCTGTGAAATATGACCTTGCAAGAGTGGTTGATTTGCCTGTTGCCTTCTCTGATAAGAAAAATATATTTACAATGACATTGTGGTTGTATGTATATTTCACAGTGTATGCTATTTTATAACAAGTTTGTTGAATCTTAAAGAAATGTCATCCAATACTAGGCGAAAGGGGGAACCTTTAAAAACAAGTTTTTTGGTCCTCTCTTGCTTGTTTTCAACCAAAGCTTTCTCAAATAGCTTCTGTGTCAGGAAGCACGAGTGGACAGAAATTCACAAGTGAAAACAGAAGAAATAAAGCTTTGCGGGGAGAGCTTAATGAAAACAAGAGGAGACAGCTGGATAAATGTGCACAAAGGAGGTGAACAAGAAGCATTTTCAAGAACTGAAAGCTGAACATAACACAGTAGAGAATTAACTGCTTAGATACAAGGAGTTGAGCCTGGCTGAGTCAGGCTTTGCCAATTTCTCCAACAGTAACAATTTCCTTAAACAGAAATCTCAGGGATTCACCACTGCAGTTACGGTCATTATTTCTAGTAATACAGGCGTAGTTTGTTTTATTGCATTTTGCTTTACTGGACTTCACAGATATTGTGGTGTTTTTTTGTTTTGTTTTGTTTTTAAACAAATTGAAGCTTTGTGGCAACACGGCGTCGAGCAAATCTATTGGCGCCATTTTTCCAATAGCATTTACTCACTTTGTGAATTCTCATAATATTCCAAACTCTTTTATTTGTACTGTATTTGTTATGGTGATCTGTGATCAGTGATCTTTGATGTTCCTACTGGCTTGCTGAAGGCTCAGATAATGGGTTAGCATTTTTAGCAATAAATTTTTATTTTTTTAATAAATTATTTTAAAATTAAGGTATGTAAATTTTTTATTGCACACACTTAAGAGACTACAGTATAGTGTAAATATAACTTTTATACTCACTGGGAAACCAAAAAATTCATGTGACTTGCTTTATTGCGATATTTGTTTTATTTCTGTCATCTGGAACCAGACCTGCAGTATCTCCGGGGTATGCTTGTACAAGAAAAATATAAACAGGAATGAAACTCCCATATGACCAGAGAACAGTGCAGCGATATTCCGTATTTCTCACAAAATTTATTAGAGAAAGCTGCAGTGAAACATAATGCTGAGACGTGAGAGATGGTACTGTTTAATGGGTACTAAGAATGCTCTATAAATATAGGTTAATAAAGTAGGTTAATAGACATTGACTTAGCCGTTGCTGTTTTCCAAATTTTGCACTGAGGGGTGGGAAGACAAAGAAAAACTATAATACAGACCAGGCCTCTGAGTCTTGTGAAGTAGCTGAGAAGCCAGTAATGTAAAGATGTAATTACTGTACAGCACAAAGATAGACAAAATACTGCACAATCACAGAGGAAAAAGCAGCTATGCCAGAGTTCACAAAGGCATCTTGGTGGGGGTGATACCTGAGGTGTTTCTTAAAGTATGAATAGACCAGCCAGGGGGAGAGAAGGGTGTATGGCACACAGAGAACATTGTAGGGAACTGTGAAAAGTTGAGGTATCCAAGTTCTAAGTGAGTAGGTGGGTAAGGAGGGCGATTAAGCTAGAAAGGCAAGTTGATTTCCATGCTAAGGAGAAGGGTCTTTATCCTATAAGTAAGAGGCAGCAAATTGGAAGGTAGATCAGGGGCCAGCGGGTAACTAGAGAGGGATGCCTCCTTAAAAACATGCAAATTCAGATGTAAGGTACACTGTTGGGCAAACACACAAGAACCATCTGTGGGCCCAGCAAACAAGGGAGAGTTTGTGGCAGTCTTTATTTTATTATATTATTTAAAATAGAGGGTGGTGGGGGCTTCCCTGGTGGCGCAGTGGTTGAGAGTCCCCCTGCCGATGCTAGGGGATGCGGGTTCGTGCCCCGGTCTGGGAAGATCCCACATGCCGCGGAGCGGCTGGGCCCGTGAGCCATGGCCGCTGAGCCTGTGCGTCTGGAGCCTGTGCTCCGCAACGGGAGAGGCCACAACAGTGAGAGGCCCGCGTACCACAAAAAAAAAAAAGGAAAAAAAATAGAGGGTGGTGGGAGCAGAATTAACCTTTAAAAAGGCTACTGGCTGCAGTGAAGAGAAAGGATTGGCAGAGGAGAATAGCTGGAGGCAGGAAGACCTTTAGAAGGCTCTAGGAAAAAGATGATGAGGATCCTTGTCAAGGTGGTAGCAGCAGGGATGGAGGTGGAGAGAGTTAGAAGGTAGAATTGCAAGACGTAGAGCCATTCATTCATTCAAGAAATACTGATTGCAATATCAGGCATGGGGGGTACAATGCCAAGCAGGGAAGACATGAGCTCTATTTCTTTACTATAGACTTATGACTACCTGGCTGTGGGAAATAAAGGAGATGTTGAGGATTATCTCTGGGATGTGACTTTGCGAGATTGAACTCCCCCCGTAGACTATGGAAATTGTTGATTTCCTCTTCATTATAGAAGCACTGATGAAAGTTTTTAATAGTTACTTATTTCTCTGACAAAATAGAAAATTCCCCCCATGCATTGATCTGTTTTGTTAGAAAACAAAAATTAAGGAAACCGTAAAATGTTAAATAAGTTTGCAAAGTCAGGTGCAAGCATAAGTGTGTGTTGTCGGAAGAGGTGTCAGGAGGGCTTAAGCTAATGAGTTAGGTTTTCAGCACGTAAATTTAAGATGCCTGTAAAGCATCCAGGTGAAAACGTCCAGTAAGCAGCTAGATCTATGGACTGGGGGCTCACGAAACAGAACTGAGCCAGAGAAACAGTTTCGAGTCTTGCTAGGGAAGATGTGGAAACTGATGTCAAAGAACTGAAAAAACCCGCCCAGGAGAAAGCATAGAACCAGCAGAGAAGGCTGAAATAGGAAATCTAGGGACTAAAATAACGGTGGGAAGAGGAGGACTGTTTATGGAAACTAAATGAGAAGTGATCGGGGGGGGGGGGGTTAGAACAAAATGGTAATAGAACCTGGATGATTTTTAGATAATGCTCAGTGGATGTGTTTAAATAATTCTATGCCTTAGCTTTCCAATCTACGTATTTGTTCATTTACACCTAGTGATGCATAACTGTGTTGAGCCTGAAAACCCACCTTTTAATTGACATATGGCCTCAGATTTATGTTTTCTTTAGCATAATCTCGTATTTGCTTTTTGCAAGCCACCAATCTTTGCAATGTGTTTGCTACAGAATAAAGTCCCTCTCAAAATTTGTTTAGTCTATTGGTGGATCCATAGAGTGCTGTTTATCTTTTGTCTGCCTCTCCAGATCCACTCTCTGCTCTTCTCCCCTCTGCTCTGGGAGGCTGATCTTTATGGATTGATCAATGGGCTCCATTTGCCATCTGGCTTTCACTTGGATTTGGCCAGTGAGAGGCACTGCAGGAGATGGGAAAGCGAAAAGAGAGAGGTTGGGACTTTTTCCCCCCTGCTTCCCTCCTTATGTGGTTTACATCCCTCTACTAAAGGCTACAGTCCCTTCAGGAAGCCTTCTCTTAACCCTCTGTGGGATCCTCTATCACTCCCACTCTTGGTCCCTTCAGGCTTAAGGATCGTAAAGGCTCCCTGCTATTTACCAACCCAAAGATACTGCATTATCCCTTCTCAGCTTTCCCCAAATCCTGACAGAGGAGTCAAAGTCTCACGGGATTAATTGTTTCTTTATTAAATTCTCAAATCACCCAGTTGAGTGTGCTACCTGGTTTGCCTCCAGGAAGAGTTTGGTTCATAAAACAATCTGTCGACTGTCAGTTGATCCACTTTCCCACTGGTTCCTAGCATACACTGTGTGTGTGTGTGTCTGTGTGTGTGTGTCAGGAGGGGGGTTGAATTTGAAACAATTAGGTGGAAGAGGGAGCAGGAGAGAATCTGGGGAGGCATAAGCTGTCTTCTTTTAAGACTAGCAGTCTGCACAGAGCTGCAGAGCCAGCACCAAGATGATTCCTCTGGGGCACTTCTACTCAACCACTTAAAAATGAGCAACAGAGACAACAGAAGGCTGAGAAGGTCCACATTTCACCCTGACAGAACTGACAGATTGGGGGCGAAATCTCATGTGTCTGGATTTTCAGGTAACTGCTGTCTGAGTTCATGTTCAGAACCATCAATTCTGCGGTAGAGAAGTTCCATAAATCAGGTTGTCATACGTTGAGCAATGCCTTGAAGTTGCAAAGAAGATGTTCTTGTACTATTTTTGGCCACTGCACAAAGAAAGTAAAGTGGCAAAAGAAAGAATCTTCAAAAGAATAAAAGAATATCCTTTTCATGATGGTTGGGTATGGGGTAGAAACTCCCAGCCTATGTGCATGGCTGTGTAATGCAGCCTTACACCTCCTCTATCTGGAAATCACCCAAGAAGAATGAAAAAGTAAAGACAAAAACTCATTTTTGAATAAAACTTCAAGAGAATTCTAATACGTTTTTAATATTTTCTAAAAGCAACTGAGTTCTCCCAGTAGAAAGTGGAGAAAGGCTGAGGAGAGATTTTAAGATGTCAGTGGTAAGAGCCCAGCCTTGACAGATCTCAGGAAATGCCACAAAAATTCACTTCCTGAAAGTGAGATGTGTACCCTGAGAAACAGAAGCTGGACCATTTGCTGAGCAGAAACAGAAGGTTACTTTCCACCCCAACAGAACCATAACAAGTTCAGTAAAAAAGAGGAAAGATTCAGACCAAGAAGACATATTTTCAGGAGGCATTTTAGCTTTGTGTAAGCTCTGAGAAGAAGAGGACCTTTGTATTCTGAAACTGTGCTGGACAGGAATGCTAACTGGCCTTTCTCAAGAAAGCTGTTATAAATACCTGGTCTAGGAAAACAAAAATCATTCAATGATGAATAATAAAAAACAATCACTTCTATACAAAAATACTCTAAGACAAAAGGCAAAAAGGAGCAAAATTTATGAACAAAGTACATCCTCCTGTAAAATATTATAGGGCAGAAGAAAGTTGTGAACATGTTTTGCCATGAATTTGGAGGGGAAAAAAACCCAAAATGAAGTGATGAACTGGATGAAAGAAGATAGATAATAATGCAGAAATGGAAGAACTCAGGGAAAACAGAGTAGAATAACAGGAGATAAGTTACCAATTGGCACAACTTAGAAAAGGTGTACAAGAAAAAAAACAGCAAAATAAAAAAAATGAAAGCAAAATGCAGCACAAGAGTGAACTGATACTACAGAAAGATAGAATCTACAGAAAGTATCTACAGATACTACAGCAGGTTCATAGAGGATCGAAATGAGAAAGTTAATGCAACAAAAGAAATAAAGACCTAGAATGATCATTGAGACATATTCCATTAAAGTTACTGGGCTTAAAAGATAAGGAAAGAATCTTTTGGGCAGACAGGTGAAAAGATCAAGTCACTTTTATAAGGAGAAGTCAAGGTGACTTCATATTTTTATACAGCAACACTGAATACCAGAGGCAATACTCCCAAGATTCTCAAGGAAAGAAAGTTTAAGATAAGGATGGTATATACATGCCAACTCTTCTTCAAGGATAAAGACTACAAACAACAACTTTAAAGACGCAAAAACTGGAGGAATATTATTTTGTTGATCTTTTTTGTGGAAAATAATAAAGGACAACACTCAGCCAATCAAGAAGTTTGGAAAAAGATTGGAAGAGAGTGAATATATTTAACAATACCACTAAAACTAGAAAAAATGCTGGTTAGAGTGGAAGATATAGTACAACTGAAAAATTGGGAGGGGAAGAGGGAAAGAAATTGGAAGAAAGAGTAAGTGTGTTTCCTGTCTTGTACAAGAGCTGGAAGTCAAAGGATTTCATTTAAACTTGATAAATCAAGAAATAAAAACCTAAACATTCTTAAGGATATCAAGGCAAATACTAAGAAAGATAATTCTGACTGAAAGCAACATGCAGAGGAGAGATGAGAGGAGGGAGGAGGAGGAAACATACTAAATGTTTAACTGCTCATAGTTGTAACTAATAAGGATGGACACTCATAAACATGACTAAGAGTAATTTATAATTAAAGATAACTAGAGAAAAACCATAAACTTCCCATCAAGAACACAAAAGAGCTTGACAAAGAAAACAAAGTGAAGAAAACTGATCATAGTGAACAGTTTCTAAAAAATAGTAAGAATTTGTCATAAAAGATAAAGTGATAGAACTAATACAAAATATATCCAACTGGGCCAAAACTACCTACCAAATGAAAGTGAATTTCAGATGTGATATTTAGTGTACAAGAGATACAATTAAAATAAAGGGATTCAGAAAAGTAAAAACAAAAATCCAAAAAGGACAGAAATATATCAGCAAATGTAAACAAAAAGCAGGAGTCATGATAATGAAGCTTAATAGCAGACAATTTTTAACCTAACATTTATATAGCACTTATTACATGCCAGTAAGCATGTAGTAAGCACTTACTGCTTACTTAAGTGTTTTGTATATACTAATTTATGTAATCCGCTTCAAACCCAGTGAGATAGTTACTATCATTATACCCATTTTTTTTTGGATGAAGAAACTGGGACACAAAGACACTTAGCTTTGCAAGTGTGAAAGTCTGAATTTAAACCTAACCAATCCAGAATTTGTGATCTCAGTAACAATGTTTCCTGCTTATCCAGGCCAAAAAGCATTAAGTGAGAAAAAAAAGAATGTTAAAGGATACAATTCACAATGCAGAATATAAGTTACAAACAGTATATGCAACAAAAAAGTAGTATCAAGACTGACAGAGTAAAAATAAAAAGAGATATTTACAAGGAGAAACTGTAGTAGAAGGGACTTCAGTTTTTTTTTAACAGTATATTGAGATGTAATTCACATACCAGATGTTTCACCTATTTAAAGTATACAACTCAGTGGCTTTTAGTGTATTCACAGGGTTGTGCATCCATCACTATGATCAGTTTTAGAAGAGCTTCCTTACCCCAAAAAGAAACTCTATATTAGCCACAGTCATGGAGATTTACAAATAACTTTTTCATTCTTTCTTTTTTTAAAAAAATATTTTATCTTTTAAAATAAAAATTGTGTGTATTTAAGGTGTACATGATTTGATACACATACACATAGTAAAATGATTACTACAGTCAAGATAATTAACCTATCATCTCCTCACATAGTTACCATTTTTTGTATGTGTCATGAGAGCACCTAAAATCTACTCTCTTAGCATAGTTCCAGTATTCAATACAGTATCATTAACAATAGTCACCATGCTGTACATAAGATCTCTAGACTTAATCTTTTTCGTATACAGCTGCGTTTGTACCATTTGACAAACATCTTTCCATTTCCCTATCCCTTGGCCCCTTATAACCAGTACTCTACTCTCTGCTTCTATGAGTCTGACTTTTTTTAAAGATTAAACATGTAAGTGAGATCATGCAATATTTGTCTTTTTCTGTCTGGCTTATATCACTCAGCATAATGTCCTTCAGTTTCATCTATGTTGTTCTAATGACAGAATTTCCTTCTTTTTTTAAGGCTGAGTAATATTCTGTGGTGTGTGTGTGTGTGTCACATTTTCTTTATCCATTTGTCCGTCAATGGGCACTTAGGTTGATTCCATATTTTGGCTATTGTGAAAAATGCTGCAAAGAACATGAGAGTGCAGACATCTCTTTAAGATACTGATTTCATTCCCTTTGAAGAAGGAGGATTGCTTGATCATACAGTAGTTCTATTTCTAATTTTTTGAGGAACCTCCATACTGTTTTTCCATAGTGGCTGCACCAATTTACATTCTCACCAATAGTGCACAAGGATTCCCTTTTCTCCACATCCTCTCCAAAACTTGTTATCTATTGTTTTCTTGATAATAGCTATTCTAACAGGTGTCAGGTGATATCTCATTGTGGTTTTGATTTGCATTTCTTTGATGATTAATAATATTGAGTATCTTTTCATATACATATTGGCCATTGGTATATCTGTATTTCTCAAAAGAATGTCTATTCAGGTTCTTTGCCCATTTTTAATTTGGGTTATTTGTTTTCTTGCTATCAAGTTGAGTTCTTTATATATTTTGAATATTAATCCCTTATCAGATGTGTGGTTTTCAAATATTTTCTCCCATTCTGTAGGTTGTTTCTTCACTCTGTTGATTGTTTCCTTTGCTGTGCAGAAGCATTTTCAGTTTGATGTAATATCTTTTGTCTATTTTTGCTTTTGTTGCTTGTGCTTTTGGGGTCATATCCAAAAAAATCATTGCCCAGACGAATATCAAGAAGAGTTTTCTCCATGCTTTCTTCTAGTAGTTTTACAGTTTCAGGGTCTTACATTTAAGCATTTAAAGAACAGATAATTGTACAGTGATTCTAATACATTCACAGTCTAGACAAAAAGGAAAATCTTCAAGTTCCTCTTATGAAAACAGCATACCAAACCTTAAAAAAGATAAAAGCAAGAGAAAACGATAGACATCTCACTTCTGAATGATGACACAAAAATCCTAAATGAATTACTAGCAAGTAATTTGTAAAAACCTTTTCATAATACAATATACACATATGGAAAGACTGCATTAAATATAAAGATCCATAAATAATTATAAAGCACAGACCCATGCAAATACTACCCAGGTCAAGAATTTAAACATCACCAGCACCCTAGGAGGCCCTCAGGTAACTTTGCCCAATCATCCCACTCACCCCTTTAAAAGTGATTACTATCCTAACTTTTTTGAAAATCATTTTTTTATTTGTTTACATTTATCACCTATGCATCTCTAAATACTCTAGTTTTGCCCACTTTTGAACTTTACATAAATGAAATCATGCAGTATATATTTTGTGTCTTGCTTTTAGGAAAATTTAAGCTATGTGTGTAAGATTTATTCATCTTGGTGCATATGTTTGTAATCTGTTAATTTCCATTCATATATAAAATACCCTAATTTGTCTATTATTCTGTTGGTGAACTTGTAGATTATTTTCAGTTTTTGAATGTTATAATGTTGCTGTAAACATTCTTACCCTGCAGAATTAAAAATCATTAAGACTAAGTGGAATATATCCCAGGAATGCAAAGATGATTCAATATTAGGAAATATATAGATATAATTTATCACTTTAATGGGTCAAAAAAGAAAATAATGTGATAATCTCCATAGATACAGAAAAATATTTGAAAAAACTAAATCCATTCTTGGATAAAACAGTGATCATGGGTTAGTTGCTTAACATCAGATAATGTATTTACCTCTATCCCAAAGTGTCATTCTTAGTAGAGAAACACTAGAAGTATCCTCACAAGCAAAGGATACCAAGTATTTACATTATTATTTAACCATGTACCAGACTTAAAATCTTATAAAATTATGATGAGAAATAATGAGAGGTATAAAACTTGGAAAGGAGGAGGAATGATAAGATTTTATATCTAAAACCCAATACTACCAATAAAGAAATGCAGTAATGTATCAGCTTATGAAACTAACAAACAGAAATCAATAGCCTTCATACAAGACTCCATTTGCAACAGCAACAAAAATAATAAAATACTTCTGAATAAATTTACCAAGAATATATCCAGGATTCTATTAGGGGGAAAAAATCCTCTAAAAAAAGGCATAAAGAATATAACAGAAGATGTCAACAAATGAAAAGAGACACTACATGTTGTGATAGGAAGATTCAAAATCATAAAGATGTCAACCTTCCCTAATTTACATTTTAACTTCAGATCTAGTAAAAATACCATGTTTTTTTCCTGTAACCAGATAAGCTGATTTTCAATTTTATAAACCAGAATCATCAAGAAAACAAGAGAGGGGAGAAGAACTTGCTTTTTCAGAAATTAAAATATTCTGTAGAGCTTCAGTAATTAAAGCAGTCTGTTTCTGGTGTGTAATAAGGCAAATGAATCAATCCAATCAGCACATAAAGCACTAGAGAAAATTACCAGACAATCTCACTCATGACCATAGTTGTAAAAATCCTGAATTAAACATGAGTAAACTGAATGTAGTAAAACACAGACACACACACACACAGACACACACCATACCCCTCATGATCAAAGGGGCTTTATTTCAGGAATACTAGTTGGATTTAACATTTTAAAGATTATTTAATGTAATTTGCCTTATTTTTAGTATAAAAAAGAAAAATTGTTGATATTATCGTCTCAGTAGCTCAACACTCAGCCATGCCAAAAACATTTAACTAATTACATATAGGAGAAGACTTCTTTAGTCTGATAAATGCTATTTACAAAAAAAGAAAAAGAAAGACATTTTTTAACAAACCTTGTACCTATTAATGACTTACTGAAACTTTCCTGAAATTGAGAATGAGACAAGAATAGTCGCTATTACTGTTTTAATTCAACATTGTACTGGAAGTCCTAAACAGTGCTATAAAGAACAAGAAATAAAAGTAGTTTGGGAAGGAAACAAAATTTTACTTATTTATAAATGATGTGATTGTTTACACAGCAAATCCAAAAGAATTCAGAGATGAATTATTAAAATGAAAATGAATAAACTCCAGCTATATGCAACATATGATTCTCAAAGATAGTGTTGAGTGAAAGTCATACTCAAAGGAATACTTACTGTATTATTCCATTTACATATTGTTCAAGAAAGTGACAAAACTAAATTATATAATTTAGTGACATATACACAGGTGATCAAATTATGGAGAAAAGGAAGGAAGCAATTATTACAAAAGTCAGAAAAAGCTACTTCTGAGGGGGTATTTCTGGGTCCACAGGAGGGAAAGCAGTGTGATATGAGGTTAGAGAAAGGCCATTAAGAATTCTGGGTCTTAGCCTAAGGTTAATGGGTTTGTTGAACAGTTTTGAGCCAGAAAATACTACTTATCTGGTATTTTTCAAGAGGACAACTCTGAATAATTGTGGGTTGTAGAAGGACAGAATCGGAAGTAGGGAAACCAGTTAGGAAGAGACTGCAGTAGCTCAGCTGAGTGACGTTGGTGGCTTGGATTAGGGGATTGTATTAGTTTTCTGTCACTGTTGTAACAAATTAACACAAACATAAGAGCTTAAGACAACATCATTTATTATTTTCCATTCTGTCAGACAGAGCCCCATGCATGTCTCACTGGGCTAAAATTGAATTGTCGGCAGAGATATGGTCCCTCGTGGATGCTCTAAAAAGAATCCATTCCCTTGCCTTTTCCAGCTTCTAGAGACTACATGCATTCCTTGGCTCAAATCCCCCACCGTCCATTTTCAAAAATAGCAGCGTTGCATCTCTCTCACTTTTCTTCTGTAGTCACATCTCCCTTTGACTCTGACTTCAGCTAGGGAAGGTTCTCCTCTTTTAAGGACTCATATGATTAGGTTGGGTTCTCCTGGCTAACACGGGATAATCTCCCGTCTCAAGGTCCCTAATCTTAATCACACCTGCAAAATCCCTTTAGGTATGGTAAGACAAGGAATTGTAGGTAACTTATTCACAGGTTCTGGGGATCAGGGTATGTATTAAGACCAATTAGGACATCTTTTTCCTATTTAGGTCATCGTTGTGGGCTTTTATTCTGCCTGTCACAGCGGTAGCCATGCAAATGGACATAGTGTGAGTAAGGACATACTCAAGTTTTCACCTGAGTTTGAGAAGCAGTCTGGCTGCCTCTGGTAGCCTCTGCCTACCTTCTGAATTAGCTCCACCACCCACTCTCTATATGATGATCACCTAAACCTATAATCATCCTAAAATTAAGACACCTCACTCTTCAATTCAGGCCTGTCCTGAATTCGTTCCTTAGTCCCCATCTTTCTCAGTCCTACTGATTATCTTTTCTCAAGGCCAAAGACATTCAGATCAACTCAAGGCTCTGGTTATGCACAATTGCATGGTGGTTTTGTGGGCAGAACTGTGTCTGCTCTAATAGGAATGGTCATAAATGCACAGCAATCTGATTATCCAGAGCACTCTCTCTGTAATTTTAGCTTATTATCAATAAAGCATTGGCTGGTCATATTAAATCTGATGTGTTTTCTAACTGGAAAAAAAATGTATGGCTCTTTGAACTGTTAGCCACATTTTTAATGTTGTAAGTAATTAGACAGGCTCTAGGTAGTGGGCAATATCTTTCTACTATCATAGTCCTGCCTACTCCCTCCCTCTGTCTGTTCCAGTTATCCTAACAATTCCCTTCTCTATTCTCACCAGGTCTTCCACAAATGTCCCAACAACCCTATGCACAAATTTCCACAAGATGTGAGAGATATACTTCAAGAACTATGCTTTGAGAAGTCAATTCCATTTCCATACCGGTATGAAGTCTAACATAAACAACTCTAAAAAAAGTCAGTGTTCAGCTATTCCCTTCAAAGCCCTTGGTAAACAGTAAGGAATTAAAAATCTCCCTTCACTTTTGGAGTCAAAAGAATACACTAATGAGTGGAAAACAACAGCCATATTTCTGTTTCTCTCAGACTATGAAAAAAAGAGGGTGATTAAAAGTTCAGTATTTTGGTTTAAAAGATCAAATTAACACCATCTTTTTGTTACACTATTTTTTATACTTTTCTTAAAATACACATGTATGTGTGTGCATGCATGAGAGAGGAATCATTCACAGATTCAATAATGCTTTATCCTCAGATATCAATTTCAGTACTCTACCCTATGCCTTTAGATCCTTTAGTTGTTATTGATGATGAAAATACTTCATAAATTTGCTTTGAATTTTCCAGACCTCCACTCTAGGATCTGCATTGTATAAACAGCTCTTTGTTAAAATGAAAGCAGGTGACATTATCACATACTACAATTGTGCTTTGGATCTATAATTACATCTCCTCCAAGTCCTCTTGACTTTCCACTGTATGTCTCTAAACTTTCTGTGAGCTGCTTGACATTTGATCTGGGATCATTCAGGCTGCCCTTCCCAGGTTCTTCTCTTCACTGTGTCTTTAAACTCCTTGCGGCAGTGATGTGACTAGAAATGAACACTGCTTTCAGACACAGCCAGCAAGTAGCTCTGAATTTTTTAGCATGTTTTCTTCAACCTTCCTCCTCAACTTTCCCTCTTAGTTATTCCATCTGTCTCTCAGGCTATGTGTGTGTTCAGTTGTTTCAGCATTCTTTCCTGAGATTACCAAATAATGATGGCTTTTATAATCAGCTAACTGTCTATCTGACTAAACAATTGTTGAGTATTTGTTTCATTTTGGACAGTTAGCCCTCACCAGTTGTTTTACATTAATCAATTCATTCATGCAGCCAACAAAAAATTTATTCAGCTATTCCTATGGACCACTCTTTGTTCTACCTATATGGGATTCAATGGTTGGCAAAAACAAACTCTGTTCCTACATTCATGAAGGTGATAGTCTGGGGGAGGAGAACACTGTTATGGAAATGACCCTGCAAAAAAAGTAAAATTACAACTTCAAGAAATACCCCAGGAGTACCAGTTTCTATGAGAATGTGTGACAGGGACATTCAAAGAAGAATTCTCTGAAGAACTGGTGTTTGACCTGAGCTCTGGCAGATATACAAGTATTGACTAAGGAAAGGGATAGGATGGGTATATTCCAGGGAGTAGGAACAGCCAGGGAGGGGGAGCAGCATATGCAAACATCCTCTGGTGGCAAGGAGCATGGAATGTTTGAGAACCTGAACTGAGGCCAGTACGGTTGGTGCATGGGGAGCGAGGGAGTTGGGGTGGCAGATGCTGGCAGAGAGACAGGCAGAGGCCAGACAACAGAGGAGCTCACAAGCCCTATAAAAAATTAGGTCCTAACACATGAAAGGATGCTCAACATCTCTAATCATTAGAGAACTGCAAATCAAAACTACAATGAGGTATCACCTCAGACCATTCAGAATGGCCATCATCAAAAAATCTACAAATAATAAATGCTGGAGAGGGTGTGGAGAACAGGGAACCCTTCTACACTGTTGGTGGGAATGTAAATTGATACAACCGCTATGGAGAACAGTATGGAGGTTCCTTAAAAAACTAAAAATAGAATTACCATACGACCCAGCAATCCCACTACTGGGCATATACCCTGAGAAAACCATAATTCAAAAAGAGTCATGTACCACAATGTTTATTGCAGCACTATTTACAATAGCCAGGACGTGGAAGCAGCCTAAGTGTCCATCGACAGATGAATGGATAAAGAAGATGTGGCACATATATACAATGGGAGTATTTCTCAGCCATAAAAAGAAATGAAACTGAGTTATTTGTAGCGAGGTGGATGGACCTAGAGTCTGTCATACAGAGTGAAGTAAGTTAGAAAGAGAAAAACAAATACCATATGCTAACACATATATATGGAATCTAAAAAATAAAAATAAAAAAGGTTCTGAAGAACCTAGGGGCAGGACAGGAATAAAGACGCAGACGTAGAGAATGGACTTGAGGACACAGGGAGGGGGAAGGGTAAGCTGGAACAAAGTGAGAGAGTGACATGGACATATATACACTACCAAATATAAAATAGATAGCTAGTGGGAAGCAGCTGCATAGCACAGGGAGATCAGCTCAGTGCTTTGTGACCACCTAGAGGGGTGGGATAGGGAGGGTGGGAGGGAGACACAGGAGGGAGGAGATATGGGGATATATGTATACGTATAGTTGATTCACTTTGTTATAAAGCAGAAACTAACACAACAATGTAAAGCAATTATACTCCAATAAAGATGTTAAAAATAAATTTGTTCCTTACTCCAGGACAAGGAAAACCACTGAAGGGCTTGTCCAAGGGAGGGTGACATCATTGAATTTTCATGTCTCCCTGCCTTATTTATTTATTTACATCCCAGAGACGTGTTGTGCCATGAATAATAACTGTAAACAGAATAACTCACAGAAGTTCAAATAACATCAGACCTTTTGAATGTGCAATACAGAGATTCTTAATTGAATTCATAATCTAGTCCCTCCAAAAGGGCTTTACTGGCAATGCCCAGGCACCAACTTGGGTGGCTATTTTGGGGCATACCCATATAATATATATTTTATTTTATTTACTTATTTTTTGTGGTACACGGGCCTCTCACTGTTGTGGTCTCTCCCGTTGCGGCGCACAAGCTCCTGACACGCAGGCTCAGCGGCCATGGCTCCGGGCCCAGCTGCTCCGCTGCATGTGGGATCTTCCCGGACCGGGGCACGAACCCACGTCCCCTGCATCGGGAGGTGGACTCTCAACCACTGCACCACCAGGGAAGCCCTAATATATATTTTAACGGGGGGTACTAATGGTCTTGTTTTATTTTTTCACCACTTCTTGAGCAAAATGAAGAGAGCTTAACATGTTAGAGTCAGCCTAGAGAAGCTGCAGAGCACACAAATGCTCCTATTCTCATTTCTGCTCAGGTGCCTTTGTTTTCCTCATCAGTCTCCAAAGAAAACTGCTTTTGATGTAACACCTCTTGAGGTTTCAAGATAGAGGCTTTCAAAGGTGATGGAATAGTCCCTGAGAACCTACTTTGAGCAGGACCCCTGCAGGGAGCCCTGGGAGAGAAGGAGGTAGGAGTTGCTCATGAGAAGTTAAAATCATCATGAAGAATTTGGGACATAAACAAGTGTCTAACAACGTGACATCGCATAAAGCTGTTCTGAGGAATCTGGTGAGCAGCCGGCTTTGAAGGACAGTTGGTCCTCAAAAAACTCAGCAGAAATGAAAGCCTCAAGTGCCAAGAGGCTGCCACTCAACCTCTGTAAGAATTTACAATCAAGCCCTACCCCACCCTTGTCCATTTTGTGCTTCAAAAAGCATCAACCACATTTGGACAAGGCCCTAGTTTACCCTTCATCTCTCTAAGCATCTGTCCATTTCTAACCAAACTAGGCCACGATTCCTTAGGTTCTACTGTGCCTACAGGCCAGAACAGAAGGTCTAGATAAGCAAGCCAAAAGCAAGCAGAACTTCAGAAGAATTCAAGGGTTAATTAAAGCTAAAGAGCAAATCACACACACAAAAAGAGAAATACATAGATATAAATAGATATAATTATGCTACCACTGTAGCTTTAAAATAAGCAAAATATATCATTGTATTTACATTAAAATACCAAGAAAGTAAGAATAAATATATGTAGACTTTGAGTTTCTATACATTAACTAAATATGGATCTCTCTACATGTGTCCTCCAGAACCTACAGAGATCAATAAGGAGAGCAAATAAAACCACCCATAACCCCTGCCCACTGCATAACTAGAAGACAGAGGATGCTACAAATCCCAGTTTACACACAGCTAGGAAAAGAAGAATCTGGGATCTGCAGAGCCAGCACTGAAGACTTGTTGGAACTGAGAATTGTCTGGAGAATGCTTGGGAAAAAGGAGAAGGCAGCAGGCCTGGCAGTGGCAGAGCACAGATAAAATCATTCTTAGCAGGAAAATGCCACACTCTGAAAAGATAAACACTGACAAAAGTCTATAATCTGTTGGATCAGGACACCATTACTGGGCACACAAATGGAGGGAGCTGCCCAGAGGTGGCAGTCTTGGGAAGGCACATTTTTGGGGAGATGAGAGGGGTCCTTAAAGCCCAGGTGATGAAGCAGAAGGAGGAAGCAAGATGAGGGGTCCATCAGAAAAGAACGAGAAGGTATCGCCCTCCACCGATAAAAGGTGCCATTTAGTTTGTTGTTGTTGTTGTTTTTTTTTGCGGTACGCGGGCCTCTCACTGTTGTGGCCTCTCCCGTTGTGGAGCACAGGCTCCGGACGCGCAGGCTCAGCGGCCATGGCTTACGGGCCCAGCCACTCCGCGGCATGTGGGACCTTCCCGGACCAGGGCATGAACCTGCCTCCCCTGCATCAGCAGGCATACGCTCAACCACTGTGCCACCAGGGAAGCCCCATGCCATCTAGTTTTGAAAAGCGCTCTTAAGTGTATCAACAGAAGACAGTGCTCTTGAACTAAGAAATTAAGTGATCCTCCCCAAAATCTTACCACTGTCTGCACAGAATCACCTGTTGTTTCTGATTCAGGAAAATGCAAGACTCTTCAAAGGCAAAATAGCAGATATCATCCCTGCAGAGTCACTGTAAGACCATGGAAATGGAAAACCAAAATATTTCAGCAGGTGAAAATTCTTCCCCCCGCAAAATGACATAGTAGAAGAAAACTGTAACACAAAGCCCAACTGAATTAAATGTCCATAAAAAAGCACTTTGTATATTAAAAAAAAACCTCTAGTCAGAAATACAAAAGCTCAGAACAGAAACGGGCAAATTTTCAAAAGACAATGTGAAACAGGAATTGGTTGAATGGGGAATCATGGGCACCCCATCACAAGGGGGAGAGCTGGCTCTCAGCACCTTAGCCAAGAGATTGTATTTAGCATCACTAATAATGAAGCAAACGGACATTCTGAGCCTCCTGGTGTGATGCACTAGGGGGACACAATAGGGTATCATCTGTGTAGTATTCTTTCCAAAAATATTTAACCTGAATCTAATCATCAAGAAATAATCAGACCAATCTAGAATATGAGATATTCTCAAAAATAACTGGCATGGACTCTTCAAAAATGTCAGTGACATGAGAAAAAAGGGGGAGGGCACTCATCTAGTAAAAGGAGACTATAAAGAGACATAATAAATAAATGCAGTGTCTGATCCTTTATTCGATCCTGATTTGGAAAAACCCATCAGCTAGAAAGAATATTTTTGGAATAAACGAGAAAATTTAAATATGATCTGTATCTCATATAAATCATGGTATCAAATGTTAAATTTATTATGTTGTGGTAATTATATTGTGATTATGTAGAACGATTTTTTTTTCTTAGCTGAAGATATCAGCTGAGGTATTTAGGGTTGTGGTATCATGTCTAGTACTAACTTTCAAGTGGATCAACAAAATCTGTGTGTGGATAGATGCATGTGTGCACACAGGGATGGATGGAGTTAAAGATAAAACAAAGGTGTCAAAATGTTAATAATTAATAAATGTAGGTGTGCTGGGTTAAACAGTCCCCCCAAAATGCACATTTACCCAGAAGCTCAGAATGTGACCTTGTTTAACAATACAGTCTTTGCAGAGTAATTAGTTAAATTAAATGAGGTCATATGGGATAAAGGTGGGCCCTAAACCTAATATGGTTCTTAGAAGAAGAGGAGACATAGAGACACACAGGGGAGAAGGCTGTGGTGACCGAGGCAGAGATTTGAGGCATACAAGCCAAGGAATATCCAGGGCTGCCAGCAACCACCAGACGCCAGGAAGAGGCACAGAATTCTTCCCCGGAGCCTTCAGAGGGAGCAGGGCCTACAGACACCGTGATTTTAGACTCTTAGTCTCCAGAACTGTGAGAGAATAAGTGTCTGTTGTATGAGTTACCCAATTTGTGGTGATTTGTTCTGGAAGTCCTGGGAAACTAATACGGTAGGTACTGGTTAAAAGTGTCCAGTGAAAATACTTTGGGTTTTTTCCATGAGTATGAAATATTTCAAAATCACAAGTTGGGAAAAAATAAAAATAAATAAAAAATTTTAAACTTATGCATAGGAAAACATCAAGGACATACACCAATCAACCAAATTTATCTCCCCATAGTTGTAAAGAGTCCCTGCCCCTCAGTGACCTCAGAAATCCTCCTGCCCTCCATGTTAAAAAGTGAGCTTAATCATCTCCCTCCCTCCTTCCCAAATTTATGCTTGGTATCTTATGAGACTTTGGTTATTGCGTAGAACCGCCAGATGTGGAGAAATGGGGAGATGATTGGGAATAATACTGCTGAGTCATGGAAATGCAGTTGGCTTTCAATAGAAGTGAGTGGAGAGAAGGTTCTAAAAAGAGGGTAAAGGGACAAAACAGATCCTCTGCTCACAAGAGTGATAGACAGCATCACTTAACAAGTCAAAGTATGAGCAAAGTCAATATTGGACCTGGATTGGGCCAAAGGAACAAAGAAGGTGTTGGCTTCACATAGAAAGGGACGTGCCAGGGGAGGAGAGGGGTCGGACCTGTCACTAAGCTTTCTATCATCTAAGAAGGTTATTTAGTCTGTGGACTTGGAACTGGTCTTCCTGGGTCTGGATTCAGGGTGTCTCTTACTCTGCCTCTGTGAGTAGAAAACTGGGGATAATAATCGTACTTTTGCAGGGTTGTTGTAAGAAATGTATCTGCAAAGTACTAAGGAGAGTTCCTGCCACCCAGCATTATGCACGTTTGAGCTGGACATTCTTCTTGAATCTAGGGCCTGGGTTAGGTACCTGGCTTCACCCACTAGTCTCAAACCATGGTGGATGCAGAAGGAGTGACTTAGAGTTTAACCCTGAAATTTTGGAATGATCACGCCCAGTATTTCAAGGTATGGGGAAAAGAATTCTGCAAACGGTACAACGATGGATAAAATTTTATTTTCTCCTTTGAAGTGTTTGTAATTTTCCAAATGTTTTACAATAAGGTAGTGCCAATTTGATAGTCAGAAAAAATGAAAGAACTAGTCATGTCCCTTTTACTCCTCATCTTCCCATCGAAAAAATGGAGGTGGTAGAGATAGTGGTGGGGAGGAAAGATTATGCGTTTTGTTTTAAAGAATAAGAACATCAGTTAAGAAGCAGAAGCACTCAGATGTCCCGCAGCCCCTGCCCCAGACCTGCCCAGGCAGCTGACACTGGGGCTGGTTGCTCAGTAGGTCAGGGGAGACTCAGCGGAAAACTCGTAAAAATTAAAAAAAAAAGACTCAGGTTGACTTTAGTGAATTATTCTGATGAAAATACACAAGCTCAAAGAGGAAAGCAAAAGGATATCAACAAGTTTGGATGTTTATTTAATGTGGATTTATGGGCTTCATTACAAAAGAAACATTGATTAACAATAACTTACTTCCAAACAAAACCCGATGTGTATATGGTTGAAAATAAAATTGATAAACACTTCAGCAGTCATTGCACTGTCCCAGGTTTCAGAACTGTAGATCCCTAAGTGCTTATTCATAATTTAATCCATTTTTAAAAGGGCACAATGCCTAGGGAGTATGGTAGAAAAATGTTATTAAAAATATAAATATATGAAGTATCTGACTTAATGACTACCATATTGATTGCTGAATTTATCCATGTCTCTGTGTAAACAAATTAAAAAAATCCCTTCTTGACACACATGATGGTCACAGATTCTTAGACACTTAAGAATCTTAAGAGGGCCCTTAAAGTATATCCAATCCAGCTCTCTATGCAAAGCAGGCATTATAACACAATGTAAGTGATGAGTAGTCAGGCCCTTAGATGAGGTCTTCAGAACTCTGTCTGAACCACCCTCGTATTACCCAAAGCTGTAATAAATTGAATCATAGCACCTGCTTTTTTTTTTCCTTTATGCCACTTATCACAATTGTGACACCATTTTTCACTAGTGTGATTTTTGTTTGTTGTCTAGCTTTCCACTGGACCGTAAATCTTTGAGGGCAAAAATTGTGATGACTTTGCTTACTGCTGTATCCCTAATCTCTTCTACATAGCCTGGAACTCACCAAGTATTTGTTAAATTAATGAATACAGCTTTGGATTCTTCTCCCAATTTTAACACTACTGGAAACTAAAGGTCATTGAGGTGTTCCTCAAAGCTGATAAATGTCAGTGTCAAGAATCAGACCCAGCTTCATTTGACCACAGAGGCCATGACTGTCCTAGCAAGCTTCTTGGCCACCCAATTAGTTTAAAGGGAACCTATGAATTAAGCAATTTCAAATTAATAGCACAAATTTACATTCAATTCCTGCCCCCTTTCTCCAAAGCCAATAAAATGTGAATTTCAAATCTGAGTTTTAATTTTCTACAAGATGGTACTAATGCCACCTCTGGGCCTTGGTGCTTTTCTAATGCTTTACGTTATATATTTCAATGTTTACACATGCTCACCATCCCTAATCATCTCTATGGCTGTCTTTTTTCCTCTAATCAGAACCTTACAACACAGTTTAAATCAATGGTGTGCTGCAGTCAGCCTGTACTGGCTCCCAGAACCCATGGTTAAATTTTCAGGGAGTTTGTGAGCTGGATGTAAAGCCACAGCCATTATTAAAAATTAAACCTACAAGAAAATAAATTATATGAAAAACAAATGAAATTTCAGTGGAGAAAAATAAGCTTTTAAATAAATGGTGCTGGAACAATTGGACATCCACGGGCAAAAAAATAACTTTGACTTAAAACCTCATACCATACAAAAATATTAACTCCAAATGGATTGTGGATTTAAATTTAAAATGTAAAATTTTAAAACTTTTATAAGAAAACATAGGAGAAAATCTTTAGGATCTAAACCTACACGAGGAGTCCTGAGACATTACATTGAAGGCATGATTCATAAAAGAAAGAATTGATAAATTTACCTTCATCAAAATTTAAGATTTTTGGGAGCTTCCCTGGTGGCACAGTGGTTGAGAGTCCGCCTGCCGATGCAGGGGACCTGGGTTCGTGCCCTGGTCTGGGAAGATCCCTACATGCCACAGAGCGGCTGGGCCCGTGAGCCGTGGTCGCTGAGCCTGCGCGTCCGGAGCCTGTGCTCCGCAACGGGAGAGGCCGCAACAGTGAGAGGCCCGCGTACCGCAAAAAAAAAAAAAAAAAAAAAGTTTATGTAATGTATGGTTCTATATTTAAAACATTCTGGATATTTATTGTTATATTCACAATAGACATGGAGAACAGATTAAGGGTTATGAGAGACAAGGATGGAGTGGTGACAATCTAAAGAGAAAACGCAAGGGAATTCCTTTGTGATGATGGGACATTTATGTATCCTGAATGTCCTGGTGGTTATACAAATCTATACATGGGATAAAACTGCACACATACCACACATATACACAAACACACACACCCAACAAATGAATCCATATTAAAATGGTGATAGCTGATTAATGTCTTTAGTAGTATTGTATGAGTCTCAATTTCCTGTTTATGGTATTGTATTATGGTCATATAAGATGTCAACACTGGGGGAAGCTGGGTAAGGGGTATGTGGGACCCTGTACTATTTTTGCAAATTCCCGTGTGTCTATAATTACTTCAAAATAAAAAGTAAACGAAACAAATGCAGAAGAAATAAATACTTAAGACATCACTTTCTAATTGCTTTACAACATTTTAGTATTAACTATGCCTTGAAGTTATTCACATTCACTCTATGCTGGTTATATTAGTCAGCTCAGGCTACCACAACACAACACCAGAGACTGAGTGGCTTAAACAACACACATTTCTCACAGTCCTGGAGGCTGGGGAGTTCACGATCAGGTGCTGGGCAGATCTGGTTGCTGGTAAGAGCTCTTTTCCTGGCCTGTAGATGACAGTCTTCTAGCTGCACCTGTGTCCTTACATGGCAGAGAGCAAGCAAGCTGTGGTATTTTTTCCACTTCTAATAGGGACACTAATCCTATCATGGGAGCCCTACCCTCATGACCTCATCTTAATTTAATTACCTCCCAAAGGCCCCACCTTCAACTACAATCACACTAGGAGTTAGGGCTTCAACATACAAATTTTAGGGGGATACAAACATTCAGTCCATAACAGTGGAAATATCATACAAGTTCTGCTACTATGCCTCTCTTCCCTACTCTGCATTCAATGATATCTCATTGGTAGCTGGAAACCAGCCATATGAGAGTGTTTATATCACAGAAATAAGTACGCACTACAAATCAGAACTTGGTTTATTGTACAGCTGATTGCAAAAACAGTAATGGAGAAAATGTTAATATTGTAAATTAAGCTTTAAAGTGTGTTATGTCTGTAACCATTACATCATGAATAGCATCAAATTGAAAAAAGTCTTCTATTATTTGAAAACTATTGTTTGATTCTGCAAAGAAGTTACGTTTTGATTCAGGTTTGTCCTGAGTGAGAAAAGTTCCAACATTGGTCTTTTTTGTTTCTCGTCTAATTAAGTAACCAAAAATATCAACCACATTCATGTTGGGACTATACTCATTCATTAACTGCAACCACAGATTGTCTACAGACACAAGAATTTTGAAAAAATCAATGAAAGCATTCTGTGAGGACCAGTTGGCTATATGGAATTTACAACAAAGCGTATTGTATATTAGTATCTTAGTAGTATTAGTATTTTATTATTATTTCTAAAGTGTGTACTGCCTTTATAGCAAAAAAATTCATAATAAACTGAAGCATGGACATATGCACATTTTAAAAGAGCGCTAGTATGTAAACATTTACTGGCACAACGCTAGTTTAAGTCCAATCCTCTCTCTGCTTACTTCAGTGGAGACAAATCACCACTTGCCTTTAAAGTGGTGATGTAGGTTACCTGTGCCACATCAGGATTTTACCATTTGCAGATGTTCTGTTTCTGGGAGACTGATTTGACTCCCTGTATGTTCAGATAGGTATGTTCAGAATCAACGACCTCCTACAACTGTAAACCCTTTTGACTTTACAGGAAGATGCTCTAGTTTCTCCCGTGAAGAGTCTCTCACTGTGGGCTGGGTCAGTTCCACTTTGCTTTTAGGTTAGATGCCAAATTTCCAAGTTTTCTAGTGATTTTTCCATTTTGTTTGGCATAACAATATCTGAAAGCAAGATTTCTTTACAACTGGTGGTTCATGGGATTAGTCACCTTGGGCCTTTACCTACTAAATATTTTACACTCAGTGTCCCTTTGCTGTGGCATATACTGGTCAGAGATCAAACTTCCCAACCAATTTGCTGTTGGTTCCATGTGTAGCTACTTTCGGGCTCTGTGCTTCTGTTTATTCTGGAAGGCCTTTCACCCCAATTCCAGTGCCCAGCACCTACCCTTCTGTTGAGGTTCAGTTCAGCTACCTTGCCTTTCCTTTCCTAATCCATTCAGTATGGAAAAAAAATCATCCTTTTCTCTGAATTCCTCAATATAGCCAAATCTTTCTTCTGACATCTTCTCCCTTATACTGCTGTCACATATATCTGTGGCTTATGTCAGAGGTTTCTATTATGTCCTTGAGGAAGAGCTCTTCCCTAATTTGTTTCTAAATCCCACCATGGTGACTAGTTTAATGCCCGTACATAGTTAAGACTTTTGAAAAATTGGTTCAGCGGAATGAGTGGGCTATATGTCACCAAATGAACAAGTTGAGTTCATCTCCTTAAGCCTCAGTTTTCTTACCTGTAAGTTAGGAATGATAATCAAGAGATTATATCTTATAGTTATTGTAAAAAACAGAGATAAGATATATAAAATGACTAGCACAGTGCCTGGTTAATGGTGGCTGCTCAATAAATGGTGTGTGTGTGTGTGTGTGTGTGTGTGTGTGTAATACATAGGATACACATATAACATAAATGTGGTATATATAATTACCATTGCTGGCACTATCATTACCATATGACTATTATTGATACCAGGTTCAAGTTTCAGTAAGTGTCTATGAATTCTCTAGCACAGTGTGGTGTAAGAGCTTAGGCCTATAAGTCAGAAGTCAGACAGAAGATGCAAGTTTCCATCTCAGTTCTGCCCAATGTTCATGATCTTGGGCTAGTCAACCTCCCTGGGCTTCAGTTCCCTTATCTGCAAAATATGTGTGTGAATGCAAGGAGAAGGCTGAGCCTCTTTGAAGGTCTGTCCCTCCACAATACCACGTGGCAAGTCCCCTTGGGTGAACTGGGCTCCCAGTGACAGGCAGCACACTGCCTTCAATAACTGCCTCTCTCTAAACCCTCAACAACGGGCTAAGTACCCTTTGGCAAGGCTGTCTCGGTGATGTACGCATGGGTGCAGAGATCCCCAGCCATTCCACTTGTTGACTTTAATGGCTGGAGAAGGATTATTTCCTTCTTCATTCTGTGACTACAGTGAACATTTGGAAGTTGTAGGGGAAAAAATCAATGCCAGAGAGTTCTGGAGGTGACGTATCTAATACTTTTTCTCTTGGCAAGTCACTGCGGGGGGGATGCCTCTCAAGTTGATCACTCTGATGACAGTGCACCAGTGCAACCTCCCTGCAGACCCCATGTGACACAGGGCTGGGGACCTCAATTACAGAGGCAGGAACGCAGAAGTCCAGAATAGCAAGGTGTCTCAGCTGGGAGAGGCCTGTCTAGTCTAAGCATTCGATTTTACACATGAGGAAACTGAAGGTCAGAGGGGCCAAAGGACTCCTTCAAGGTCGCAGAGCTAGTTAATGGAAGAGCTGGGTCTCGGAAGCGCACCTCCTGGAGTCCCGGCTCACAGCTTCTGCTCCCACTTCAGTCCCACCTGCTGTGGGCCAGTATCACGGCCGGCCAGGAGCCTCTCTGATGGCAAAAGTGAGTTCCAAACAGGCACCAATGAACATTGTCTTCTCCCCTGCCCCCCAGGTCTCAAATAAAATCTGACTGTTGGAGAGAGTTGAAGTTGGTTTTGGGAAAAACTAATTCCAATCTCTAACTCCCATGAGAACAGTGAAAATTGTTGTCTTTAATGTATATGCCACCCCATCCTGGATGTGATTATTCAGGAGCAGTGAGCAACTGGTGCCTCAGGGGCCATTTTCCTTTTCTGGCTGAGCACAGACCCAGCGACGCACCTCAGGGCGTGGCTTACAAGAAACAGTAGTTATGTTTCCTGTAATGTATCTGCCCAGACTCAGATGGCAGCTGCTGACCGTGAGCTCCTAGAGAAGAGTATAGCCCAAGCATCAACCTGGCACAAGAGCTGGCACCTGGAAGACATTCAAAATCTTGGTTGGATGAGTCCAGAAAGTGTCACTCATGCTGGTGACCCCAATGTCACAGAATATGTAGAATATGAAAAGGCTCTTTTCATATAATAATAGCTGCCCTTTAACAAATGAAGATGAGGTTGAAAATGAGTCATTTGAGCTTAAGGAAGCTTATGGTTCTTGATATGTTTTGGAGTAAGAAAACCAGACATACACTTTATCAGATTCACTATAGTGGGAGTAGTCACACGGGAGGAAGGGAAGTAGAGTGAGAAGTATTTTCTGTTTATAGTCTTATTTCAATAGTTTTCTTTCTTTCTTTTTTCACTCATTAATAAAATGACGTGTGGGATGACCTGGAGTCTCTAACATTGGAATATGGTGCTATTCTGGAATTCTGTGCTCTGGGGCTTGGTAGGAGACGTAGTGCTCCCATTTACTCTCTCTCTCTCTTTCTCACTGGCCAGTTCTCTTTCTTTGGGGGGACGTTGGTTCTGAGGAGAGAAATCAGGGAGCTGATCACTTAGGTGGGAGGAGCTTACAGGAGTCAGAAAGTCTTCCGAGGTAGAGACGTCTAAGTCCTACTTCATGTCCCCTTGCTGGCCCAAACTCCCTTAGGTTGGGACAATGTGGCTGAGTTACAATCAATGAAATGTGGAAGAAGTGTCACAAGGGCACTTCCCGGCCCCTACAGACATGTGGGGAAACTTTTAGTCTCCTCTTTTCTTGACACAGCAACCTTGCAGGCCGCAGGATAGGAGAGGGTCACCTGATCCACTCTGGACTTTGAGTGCAGAATAAAATCCTCAGTGTCTTAAACAATTTACTCATTGAGGTTTATTTATTACTGACGCATAGCCTACCTTATCCTGACCTTTCTTCTAATTTATCAAGCCCATTGCATCTGAGGATGACAAGGTGGGGCAGAATGCAGGACAGGAGACTTCTTCAGGATTCAACGTTTTGCATTTTTTTTTTAGAGATCCTTTCCTGTTATCCTGCTTAGAAACATGAATGTGTCAGCACAGGATACAGGGATTTGAGGGGAATTTATACACATGCCCAAATTTTCTCTTCTGGCCCTAGTTTCCCCAAGTGTTCCTTTCTTGTTTTAATATGTACTAAAAAAACCACCCTTATAAGATAAAAGATAAACTTTGAAGGTGAATTAAATACTTTGGTAAACTTTCAATAGTTTTGTAACTTTTTAATAATCATGATCTTTTAACTTTAACAATCCCTCACTTAAAGTTACTAATTTTCCTTAAGAAAACAGGGGATAAGCTTCATGACATTGGTCTTGGCAGTGATTTCATGGACCTTACATCAAAAGCATTGGCAACAAAAGCAAAAACAGACAAGTGGGATTACATCAAACTAAAAAGCTTCTGCACAGCAAAGAAAACAATCCTATCTCCTGTCTCATTTCTTTTTCCTACTCAGCCTTTCATCCCCACTCCTTCCTTCTGAATTACATAGCCTTATGGTTAATCATTTTAATGTGCAGATTAATTCTGGTTGTCATGTCCTGTCCGCAGCTGACAGAAATGAAGGTAATGAAGGAAGAGAAGATTCTGAGTCATTTACCTCTCCTCCCCCAAGAGATTTTTTATTAGATATCACAAAGCAAAGAAATCAAACCCCTTTGCCATTGATCAAGCCATGTTCAGGCTCTAGATTGTCAACTGGTAGATACTCCTTGACTGCTCCAAATTATAGATTTAAGTCTTTACAAAACAGGGATCTACTTCTGTGGGAAGAAGAACAGTTCTGCGATAAAGTGTTGGTTCAGTTATTAGCAGACCAAGTACTCCCACACTTGACACACCAACCCCACACACCATGTCTGTGTCAACTAAAGTAGGGACTCCAGTGTCCCTCAGAGGGCAAAGGTTCACAGTACAGATGCCCACTCACAATCCCCAGCTGTGAAAGCATCAATTCCTGCAACATCAGCAGTTCAGAATGTTCTAATTAATCCATCATTAATTAGGTCCAAAGACATTCTTATTACCACTAACATGGTGTCATCACAAAATACTGCCAGTGAATCATCAAATGCATTGAAAATAAAATGTGAAGATGATGATGACCATGATAATTTGTAATCTAGCCTTGATGCATGTAACATGCATACTTGGTTTTAAATCCATTGTACTGAGGTGAAACATGCATGCTGGCTGTTTCCAAGCTGTGTTTTAGAAAAACAGTATTTAATGAGTAAATATGGTTATCATAATTTTCAATTAAAAAAAAAGAAGGTACCAATTGAGTTTCTTACTACAACATCTGAAATAAAAACTAATTTTCCTCTTGAAAAAAAAATAAATAAGTTACTAATTTAGTTTAAAGAGCTGTTGAAATAAATGTCTAGGTCCAAGATGGAGCTGCTTCTGCCTGGGGGGCCATGTCAGCAAACTGAAACATGTAACTTTCAAGTCCCTATAAATGTTCCACTTGACCAGAAATGCAGTATATACAGTCAAGCAGTCCCCACATGCCAAGCCAGCTCTGGGCTCTGTACATATTCCTTTTTCCTTATTCATTTAAAATTTCCCTTCTCTATTCCTCATTCTTTATCCTATAAAAGCTTCCTGCCTTCCAGTCCATTTTGAAGTTCTCTGGACCCTTGGGAACGGAGACTGCTTGCTTCATGAAGTGTTAAATAAAGTTTGTATCATCTAAATTGTCTTCTTTAATTATTTTAAGAGAGCTTAATCTCTACTTATTTCCTGTTACATGATAGAGAAGAAATTTCTTTTTTTAAAATACATTTATTTGTTTTATTTATTTATTTTTGGCTGCTGTGCGCAGGCTTTCTCTAGTTGTGACAAGTGGGGGCTACTCTTCGTTGTGGTGCACGGGTTTCTCATTGCGATGGATTCTTCTGTTGCAGAGCATGGGCTCTAGGTGCACGGGATTCAGTAGTTGTGGCTTGCAGGCTCTAGAGTGCAGGCTCAGCAGTTGTGGTGCATGGGCTTAGCTGCTCCGCGGCATGTGGGATCTTCCAGGACCAGGGCTCGAACCCATGTCCCCGGCACTGGCAGGCGGATTCTTAACCACTGCGCCATCAGGGAAGCTCCCAGAAAAAATGTTTTTAAAGCTACAGGATACAGCTTTTAGACCAGGATTATTTATATTATCATCAACCTAGATGTATAAAATATTACTCATCCTAAACTTCAGTTAATGTCTAATGAAAAAAAAAAAAGCAAATTCAGGAATTCTCGACCTGGTTGCATTTTTATTCTCAAAGTTAGTCTGTTGCTAATAAATAAATTATTGTTATGAATTTGAATTGTTGCCCATGCAGACTGGAATCATGGATAACTGAGTAAATAAAAATGTGTCTGAGTTTGGATCAGTACGTTTTATGAGCCTAGAATTTCACAAGAGGAACTGAACTCAGCTAGTACTTCTGAAACCGGGACCCCTGCTAAAACCGAGTTCCCCTGACAAGTATGATTAACCTCTCTATCCAAAACTTAATTCCCTTTCTTGTCCCACCCCTGTTCCCCTCAGGAGTAAGAAGTATTAAAGAAAAGGGGGGATTGAAATTGAGCAGGACCCTATGAGGCCCTCCCATGTACAAAAGCATCTGTGTTCCCCACCCTTTCTTGTCTGTAGAAAAGATTTTAGTCTCCTATGCCTTCCCTGAGCTCCAAAGAGAAGACTCAAATGGTTACTAATTAGAGAAGTGATGGAATGCAGAAACAAAGGAAAAGCAATTAAACAAATAGCTTGAACATCAGTTCAGTGGTAAGACAAGAGTCCTCCTGAAGGAATATACGTAACAATCTGACGCATATCTTTGAGTTGTTATGCAGAAATTAAGACCCCTGACCAGGTGGAGGATGGTGACAACGTGCTGACCCCAGTCTGGCTGGAACCAGAAAGTTGATTGAGATTCCTGAAATTCCACCTTGTCACCTAACCACCACCCCAATCAAAAGAAAGTCATGCACTCTGCAACCCTCACCCCAAATGTTACCTTTAAAAACCTTCCCTGAAAACCATAGAGGAATTTGGGTCTTTTGAGCCTGAGCTGCCTACTATCCTTGCTTGGCGCCCTGCAAATAGACTGTACTTTCCTTCACAGCAGTGTGTCAGCTGATTGGCTTTGCTGGGCGGTGGGTGGGCAAACCCAAGTTTGGTTCAGTAACACTTCCATATACTAATTCATATCTACTTAATTTTGTAATTTGGTAGGATGCCAACCCATCCATTCAGGGATAGGCACATCTATTTGAAAATAGTTAAGATACATGTACAAAAAAATGTATGTCTGCTTATCCTTATGTACATAGAATGCACCATTAAATTTAGACGCAAAAACATGAATCCCAAATCACTTACATTCCTAGGTAAAGTCATCTAAAGTATTAAAACTAAACAACTTAAACTTTTTTTATCATCCACGAACCATTCTGGCCCACTCTTGCAAAAAAAGCTCACAAGGCAATTTGGGTTGGAGGCATTTTTCTTCTTTAACTCTTCCAAATGCAGCTTTGTATTAGCATGCTCAGTAAAGCAAGTAACACTTCCACTTGATTACTTGAGACCATTCTTGACCCTCATTTCATTCTAGTTGGAGGTAATTACTTGCTGGTGATACAAAGTGCTAAAGACAGCCTTCAATTCTGTTGAATTATTATGTAGATTGGGAATCAGACCTCCCAATTTTTCTCTTAAAACAGCACCATAACTCTAATCTCTACTTTGTCAAATTCAAAAGTCTACCTATTTTTGAGTGAAAACTTCTTACTTAAAATAAGATATTGGTCCTGGACCTGGTGGAGGAAAAGGGTGAGTTTCTTTGGGAATGAGGTCAGGAAAGACTAAGTCAGCAATAAGGGAGGTGAAGTAGATACTTTCAGGATCTAATATACCTCAGAATTGTGGAATGTAGCTCTTACTCTCTTTTTTTCATACCTGGTGTACTGAAAATATAATACAAGATTGTTTAGGCAATCTAAATAGCAACTCTAAATTCAACCACAGTCACTGGATAAGTTTTTGTTTTATCTGAGTCTAGATGAAAACTCTGAATATCAACTCATTTAAATTCAAACCAGTCATGTCTGTATACTAAGAAGTCATCTCTGGATTAATAGTATTTACAGTAAAATGGAACAGGGTTTCTCTTAGCCTCATTCCGGGAATGAATAAAAAACAACAGTAAAAGGCTATTTTTTCTGTGAATACCTAAATGACTTCACAGCCATTACTCCACTCAGAGGAAAAATGATTCTCATAGCACAGCGAGGGGGAGAGAATGCTTGGCTTCTATTGAGAGTAATGGAGGTTGGGATGCAAAGTTCAGTTGTCAGGAAAGAAATAGTTGCCACAGGCCTGGAGAACAGGAGGAAAATTTACTAATTCGTTCTTCCTAAACCAAGAAGCTTATTGTTTAACTCTCCCTCCTTCACGAGAAAGTAAAGCACGGGATCATATATATTCCTGAAAAGGGTAAATGAAATATCTTCCAAAAATTAAAAAAAGATGGCAAATGCAATAATAGAAGCTTAAATATATGGGGTTGTACATTCATTCTTTTCTCACAATGTAGAAGATTTAAGTCTACAAAATGTAGAACTATTTGACACCTGAAAAATTGGAAATAGCGAGGGATGATTTATCACCCCCGTTCCTCCCGGGAGGGCAGGGCCAAGCACATTTTCTACTGCATGCCTACTACTTTCCATTTTCTAAAATTATGCTTCTGGTCTTATCAAAACACTATTTTGACACAGCCTTTTTAATCTTCCTTTTTTTCTCCCACAAAATCACCTCAGGCATCACAAACCCATTTTATTGGAAACCGCAATCTTGTACTTAAAGAACAACTCAGCGTTAATGCCAGGCCCTCTGGACACACTTTATCAGGTTTAGGTGAGTCCTGGAATCTTAGAACTCCTGACGGGGCTCGGGACAGTAAGGAGGGTTTTACAGACCCTCGCTGTGTAGGGCCCACGCCACAGCTGCTTCACCCTGTGACTGGCGTGGCACTGGGACTTCTACTGAGTCAATCCCAGTTTCCCAGGAGAACCACTCTGAGTCGGGCCCAAGCTGCCCAGCAGCCCCTAAGGCAGCAGTGCCACGGTCTGTCGTGAGCTTCCTGGCCTCTTTTTTTACCAAAGATGGTCAGATGTTCGCCTTAGTTGGTTTTCCTCAATTTGCTAAGATCCAAATGTAAGGAAAAGACAATTTCTTCTCAGGTGAATTCTGGGGAGAAAAAGCTATAACTACAGATCCAAAAAAAATGCTGGGGAAGACAAACTGGGAGAGAGAAGCAGAGAGCGGTTTCCAGGGGAAATCGGTGTCATTAGGCTGATGCTAAAATCTCCTGTGAACCTAAAAGCTTGTCCTTATTCAAGGAAGCTGCTTTACAGGCAATGTGCTAGCTTATTTCCACAAATGAATTCTTTTGGAAGGATAGTTTTTCAGATTATAATTCACTCATTCATTCATTTGCTTGCCAGTGAGTATATACTCAATAACTGCATAAGCCAGACTCTGTGTAAAGCCCTGAGGATACACAGTGAGCAAATGGACAAACATCCCTACCTCCATGTGGCTCACATTCTCAGGGGTGGGTAGGGGTGCAGAATAAATAATTAGGTGGATAAGAAAGGAAGATAGAGAGGGGGCAATCTAACTTATTCTCGGTACCTTAAATACTTTTTATACTCAGCCTCCTTGGGCCTATGATTAAACAAAAATTCTTTGCTAAACAAAGCTTTCCCTTTTTCATAATGACTATCACATTTCTTAGCTCCGGATCATACTGACCTATAAACGGTTAGCTGTGGAAGTGACCCAATAGCCATCTATTTCTCTCTTTTAAAAAGTGAAAGCAATTCCACAGGAATTGTTGCCAGCATTCTCAGACAGAACCAGGACACGTTTACTACTAGATTTCTGGCACTGTATTATCAGGGGAAGCACTTCTACATCCTACCAGGATGAAAGCTATCACCTTGGGCAGCCTTAGGGTAAGAGAAGCAGCAGTGGGGACACACAGGCCTCCTCTCTTTTGATGGGTCTACACTCAAACCCTTGTACTCCTCAGCACACGACGACTAAATAAATTACCTGTTGGGCAGCCACAACCTTCCTACTGCACCCTACATGTGCAAACTCACACCCTACTTTCGCTAAAGAACACAATATGTATTGTTGTACTCCAGAGAAATCCCATACCATTTGAAATGTGTACAACCCGAACCTTGGCCGCTAACATGTCTTCATATTTTAGAACTGGTCTCCGTGAACTAGATGTACTGTCTTGTCACAATACTGAATTAAAAGCATCAATTACATAGTGAGACATGGTGGGGGGGCGCGGGGGGAAACTTCTGGTTAAGCTCTCATGTTACTTGTATCTGATTGTTCATGGATGGAATTCGATAGCCTTCTCCCCAGCCTGCTAGAAAGAGCTGTGGTGTTGGGGGCACCTGGATTTAGAAGTACTTCAGGACTGCCTGCTGTGGCCCTGTCATTATGTTGATGGTAATGTGAACTCTTCAGCATGAGAAATTATATGCCACAAAGATAAACTCAGGTCTATTTTAGAAGGAGCTGCCAACCAACTTTTCTGAATGCTGCCTGTTATATGTTCAGTGCAAACTACTGAGCACAACAACTGTATGTTTAAGAAGGAACAGAGGTAGTTCCTAAGAGGCTTGTGTGATACAAGAAATTACCCAAAGTCTGACTCATCACCCAAGCTTACCGGGTTGACAATCCTGACATTTGGTCACCATCGCCACAGCTTCTGTATCTTGCCTCCAACTGCTACTTAACTAAAGCTGTGCCCAGTAATGACAATTTTTAGTTAATACTCACAATAAAAATGCTAATTTTTTGAGGCTCCAAATAAAAGTTTTCAGTGAATCTCTACAAGCATAACTAAGCCATCCAGTGAAACCAGCTACGATTGTCAGGCTTACGATTTTTTTTTTTTTTTTTTGCGGTACGCGGGCCTCTCACCGTTGTGGCCTCTCCCGTTGCGGAGCACAGGTTCCGGATGCGCAGGCTCAGCGGCCATGGCTCACGGGCCCAGCGGCTCCTGCGGCATGTGGGATCTTCCCGGACTGGGGCACGAACCCGTGTCCCCTGCATCGGCAGGTGGACTCTCAACCACTGCGCCACCAGGGAAGCCCAGGTTTACGATTTTTGTGTTTGGATTTTATTTTTATTATGAACCCAAAAAGGCAGGTGGCAGAAAAGTGAGGAGCCAGCGAAGACAAAACAGGTGCACTCCAAAGCTTGTTACTAAGCTTGGCATGAAAGGGAAAGGTGTTTGCAGCGGCCTTGTGGTGTGGACCTAACTTATCATCATTTTCATCAAATGGGAGGTGAGGTATTTCGAAGAGAGGCAGTGTAGGTACAGCAGACCTTTTCCAGCTGGGGCAAAAGACCAGATTTGGCTTTCCAGTTTACCACTCACTATGTGACTTGGGCAAGTTATTTTACTTCTAAGAATCTCAGGTTTCATCACCCTGAGGGAGCCAGATGACATCATTTCTAAGGTCCCTTCCATTTAATACATGTTTGAAACAGCCTGTTATAAAAAAGCACACTAACACATGTCTGTGTGAGCTAACATTTATTATTATTTGATATGTACAAGTACCACACTTTTGCTCCATTATGTCAGTCTTATTTATTTATGAAGACTTCAGGGCCTAATAAGTGTAATCATACTGACAACAACTAGTATTTATTGAACACTTATTTCATGCCAGGTTGCATACTAATGGGTCTGACTTTACCTGAACTCAGAAGTCCTTCCTCTCTAACATCTGGTCACCACAGCCACATCTTCTGTATCTTGTCTCCAACTGCTCCTTAAACTAGAGCTGTGCCACGTAATAACAATTTTAATTTAATACTCATAATTAAAATGTTAATTCTGTTAAATGCCTCAAATACAAGTTTTGAAACTATACGTGCATAACTAAGCTACAACAATTCAGTGAAGCTGGCTATGGTGCCAGTCTTACGATTCCTGAGTTTCACACGCATTTGCATGTGCATAACTAAATAATCATCACAGTGACTCTATGAGGGAGGTACTCTGATTACTCCCATTTTCAGATAAGGAAATTGAGGCCTGTAGAGGTTCATTAACTTATGCAAAGTCATTCAGCAAGTAGATGGCAGTCATGATTCAAATTCTGGAGACTTACATTTACTGGAATATAAATTCCATGAAAGTAGCAACTAGGTCTGTCTTGTTTGCCTCTGCCTCTCCAGTGCCTGCCACACGGCAGGTGATCAGTAAATACTTGTGGAATGAATGAAGGTCTAACGCATATCCCTTACTCTCAACGACTCTCCCGGATACATCACATAATCAACCCTCTCAGTGATCTTGTAAGAGGCTGCAAGGGAGACCCCACTTGTGAGCACAGGTAGATTAGCATAATTCTAACTCCACTCTTGGAAAACCAAGTGAAACCAGTGCACATTTTGTAGACCCTGGGCCCCCTTCTCCTGCACAAAGGATGACTGAGTTGTGGGATAGTTGTGTCAGGGAATAAGCCTGCTTTCCTTGGCCTTTGCTCTGGAAATGACATTCTCATTGACAGTGGGTCCTGATTTTGCAAGGAAAAGTCAGCTGTTTGATCAGTTGTGTGAGTGACCATCTCTTGTGGGAGCTATGATTAGTTTTCATCCTGCCTCTGCCTTTTGACCACCAATAATAAGACTGTTTTCTTTCCTATCACCAGAACTGGCTCCCTGTTAATGCATTTCCAGCCCTAACAGAAGAGAAATGAGAAGGGAGAAGGCGTGAGTGTCCCCATGGCACTCAACCTGCTAACACTAATGTTGAGCAGGGCCATCCATCCCATTAGAGTTGACAGAGCATCCCTGAGACAGAGTGGATGCCACAGCTGAAGCCGCAAGCGCCCAGAGTGCAGCCACGTCCACCCAAAACACAAGTATGAGAAGGCAGCCTCCTGAAGGAGAGGTTGGCTGCAAATTGAAAATATTCAGCTCTGTGGAATCCAAGCGGATTGATTGTTTAGTAAATATTTCATTGAGAACATCAGCTGTGGAATTTGGATGCTTAAGTGATGCAGATAATTAAATGTAAATAATTAAAAATTAATAACGTTTGAAATGTTAAGTATAATGAGACAGGCGATATATCAGTAATAAAGGGGTTTCATTCATCCTGAAGATCCGCTCACCGCCTTCACGGCTGGGTCACAACAGAGATGGCCTGCGTCAGTTCCTGGCTGTTCCAGGGATGCAACCCTTCATTCCAATTTGGCAAAAGCACTGCCAACAGATGTTTTCTGGTCCTCGTCACTATAGTACGGGGATCTTTACAAAGGCTCTACCCAGAGCAGTTACTGGGGTGTGTGTGAAGAGGGGCAGGGGAGATTCTGTAAATGTATTGCCAGAAATCATACCTCCAGTCCGAGGGTGCTAGGACCGAAACAAAGACGAATCCACGTTTGTTTAGTGAATTATGTAATGGAAATAAGCTCCCTGGAGAGTTGTTCCATTTAGTCTTTTCTCGTGCTCTTGCTCTCTCATCTTCAATCATTTCCCTTTTCCTCTCCAGTAGCTACTTGTCTTCAGTCTAAAAATAGTATGCTCAAGTGTTCCTCGTCGTACAAAGAGAATTATCTCATCGTCGTACAAAGAGAATTCTCTCAACGTGCCTCCCTGTAGAAGCTGCTCCTCTCTCCTTTCTTTCCCCATCAAATTTCTTGAAAGAGTGGAGCACGTTCCCTCCTCCCTCTCTGCAGCCCCGTTTCCCTGTGTGGCAGCCTGCCCCTGCCCTCACCATACCATGCACAAACTGCTCCTGGCAGAGCTACCAGTGCTGTACTGCTCCATAAATCCAATGCTCTCTTAGGACCTCTCCACTGCATCTCACACTCATGACTCTGCTTTTCTGAAATCCTCCCGTCCTCTGGTTTCAGCTCTAACATTTTCTTCCGATGCTCCATCTGCCTCTCCGGTGACCACTTTTTAGTTCCTGGCCTGCCCTCAAAGGTGAGCTTTTCCCCTAAATTCTTTCCTTCTCTACACAAGGGCCTGAAAGTGAAAATCCAACAGAGAGAAAGCAGGAAACATAAACGTGTGGAATGGTTGGGATAGGAGGGGGTGTAAAGACAATAGGGAGTGGTGCAGGCTGTGGCTAACGGATACTGAATACCCTCGTGCTAAAGCCATTCAAATTGGAATACAGTCATTTTGATCTCTTCAGGGCCCTTGCTGAGAGCAAGGAATTGCAAGCATAAATATCATTGGTCGGGTAGGACAGAGGAGGAAAAGGAATGTTTCTTTTATGTGTCCCCTGGTGAAGATGAGACTGATATCAGTACCTGGGACAGGTTCGTGTTCGTTTTCTACTGGTTTTTCTCATCATCTGACACCAAGGAGTAACAGCTACTGAGCACAAAGTACATTCATTCCCTGTTCTTCCTTTAAGCCTGCATACGCTCTGGCTTGGAAATACTTATTGGGTGTTTACCTTAATTAGTACATTTGCTCTTTCTTCTTCAACTCAGCGGCCTCAGCCCTTCCTCACACCACCTTCTATCAAGCTGTGAGTCATTCTCTTTTTAAAAAACATTTATTGAGAATTTAAAATGGTTTTAAACTGTGAATGAAAGAAAATATTTGCAAATTATATAGCTGATAAGAGGTTAATATCCAAAGTGTATAAGGAACTCATACAACTCAATAGCAAAAAAACCAAACAATTCAATTACAAAATGGGCAGAGGAACCGAATAGGCATTTTTCCAAAGAAGACATACAGATGCCAAGAGGCACATGAAAAAGTGCTCAACATCACTAATCATCAGGGAAATGCAAATGCCATCACCTCACACCTATCAGAATGACTATCATCAAAAAGACAAGAAATAACAAGTGTTGGTGAGAATGCAGAAAAAGGAAACGTTTGCACACTGTTGGTGGGAATGTGAGCTGGTGCAGCCACTATGGAAAACAGTACGAAAGTTCCATTAAATAAAGCTACCATATGATCCAGCAATCCTACTTCTGGGTACATAGCCAAAGGAAATAAAAACAGGATATCAAAGAGAAATCTACTTTCCCATGTTTACCCTAGCATTATTCACAATAGCCAATTGTGCCCATCAGCGAATGAATGGATAAAGAAGATGTGGTATATATACACAATGGAATATTACCCAGCCATGAGAAAGAGGGAAATCCTGCCATCTGCAACAACGTGGATGGAACTTGAGGGGACTGTGCTATGTGAAACAAGGTGGACAGATAAAAATAAATACTGCAGGGGCTTCCCTGGTGGCGCAGTGGTTGAGAGTCCGCCTGCCGATGCAGGGGACGCGGGTTCGTGCCCCGGTCCGGGAGGATCCCACATGCCGCGGAGCGGCTGGGCCCGTGAGCCTATGGCCGCTGAGCCTGCGCGTCCGGAGCTTGTGCTCCGCAACGGGAGGGGCCACAGCAGTGAGAGGCCCAAGTACCACAAACAAACAAACAAACAAACAAAAATAAATAAATAAATACTGCATAATATCACTTATATGAGAAATCTTAAAAAAAAAAAAAAGCCAAACCCTTAGAGAGTAGAAAAGTGGTTGCCATGGGCTGAGAGGGGGTGGATTAGGGGGAGAAATAGGAAAAAGTTGGTAAAAGGGTACAGACTTTCAGCTATAAGGTCAGTAAGATTTGCGGCTTTAATGCAAAACATAGTGACTATTGTTAATAACACTGTATTGTAAAATTGAAATTTGCTAAGAGAGTAAAACGTAAATGTTCTCACCAAAAAAAATTATTAGGAATTTAACATGCTTTTTAACTACGCTGATAATTTAATAAGATTATTTTTATTTTTATTAATGTTCTGGTTACAAACATGGGTTTTGAGTGATTTGCCTCATCCTTATCTCCCCCATAAAGTCCTATTATTTTAGTGTGTGATTTTACAAAACTTTGGTCTTTCAGAAAAATCTTTTATTGCCAAATCATCAAAAACAAGAATCAAAAATAAATGACAAGCAAAACCAAAAACACCTGCAGGGCTAGTTCAGGACCTCTGCTCTATAACCCCTCCTGAAGTAATCTTACCCTTTTTTATTTTTTGGCTTCTATTAACCACTGCTTTGTTGCTGATCCCCAGACCTATATTCTCCAGCCCAGGCCACTCTCTAGAGAGGGAGATGATATTTGATTATCTACAAAACATCTCAATGTGGCATCTCCAAGAAATGTGCCCAGAGCGAGCCTCCTAAACACCCCTCCCCCACCAACGACAAACAGGCACACACACAGGCCCAGCTTCCTTCCTGTTCTAAGTTGGGAGTGTGACTTCAGACACAGGGTTTTTTTTTGTTTTTTTTCTTTCTTTTTTTGCGGTACGCGGTCCTCTCACTGTTGTGGCCTCACCCGTTGCGGAGCCCAGGCTCCAGACGTGCAGGCTCAGCGGCCATGGCTCACGGGTCCAGCCGCTCCGCGGCACGTGGGATCTGCCTGGACCGGGGCACGAACCCGTGTCCCCTGCATTGGCAGGCGGACTCTCAACCACTGCGCCACCAGGGAAGCCCCAGATGCAGTTCTGAGTCTCTACTCTCTCCTATCTTCCACCTTCAGTGGGTCACGAAGTCCTATCAATTCTCACTTTGTTTTTGTTTGTTTTTTTCTTTGTTTTTAAAATTGAAGTATAGTTGATTTACAATGTTGTGTTAGTTTCAGGTGTACAGCAAAGTGAGTCAGTTATACATATATAAGTATCTTTTTCAGATTGTTTAGCACAGGGAACTATACTCAATATTTTGTAATAACCTATAAGAGAAAAAAATCAGTTCTCACTTTCCAATAGCTTTTACATTCGACCATCTGCACCTAATTCTGCTGTCACTTCCCTCGTTGGAGACTCATCTTTTGCCTGAAGAAATCCACTGTTTCTCTGACTCCATCCCTTCTTTGCAACAGTGTAACTTACACACTGAGGTTTCAGACAGACTGAGAGATAGACAGGAAGGGGAATTGATGGAAGATGAAATAAGCTCAACTTTCCATTCTGGACAGGATCAGGCTTAGCTCTTCATGGGCCTTTTTGAAGGGAATGAGTTATGAATTGTTATTGTTCAGCTAAATCGGAGAAGAAAAAAGTCAGACAATATCCCAAGAATCAACTAGATTTGATGGCTGTCAACAGTGAACGAGGCTGATTTTCTGAGCATCTGGCGCTTAGATGGTGGTTGAGAGATATTTGCTGAATGAAGGCTGGAACACACGGCACTCGTGCCTTAGGAACCTGCAAACTCCCTGCCCGTTGCCCCTGCACCATTTTGATTTTGGATTCTGTCTTAAAATCCTTCTATCAACAAAGAGAAAGGAAGACCTATCTGGTATCAAGTCAGAGGATGTTTATTCTCCTTCCTTGGAGAACAAGTACTGGACTGAATTTGGAGGAGTTCCTGTATCTTGGAGGTGCCAGGGAACTGATGATGGAGTATGGGAATGACTTTGTCAACAAGGGGATACTTTCTTTTCTAGTTTTATCCCTTTTCTTCTAGTCATACTTCTGCTTCTACCCAAAGGAAGCTCTCTGAGCCTGAAAGTGTTCAAGTATTAGTTAATTATGCATAATAAATAAGTCAGAAATTATTTGTCTACTTCTATGATTTTAAAATTTCCATTTGAAATGGTTAGCTGGAGCAAATTTCTCTACTTCAGTTTCACTCACTAACTTCCAATTACCTGACTGTTTATGAATAAGCTTCTCACCTGGCATTTAAATCTCTTCATAATAGCACCCTACTTACCTGTCCACTTTCAGCCCTCAAACTCATTTACATAAGGACTGGCTGGAAACCACCGAGTTCTATGCTGCTTTTGGAACATATCCTATGTGTGCCCTTTTCCTGTTTCGGCTTAGTTTTTCCCCTCTGTCTGGAATGTCTTCACTTTGGCTCCTCCCATCATACTTTGAGGCCCAGATTAATTATTTCCTCCTCACGAAGACTTTCCTGGTCCCTCCCCCCATTCCCTTTAAAACTGGCTATGAGGCCTCTTTCTTCTAAATCCTAAATTACATAGGAATTCAAACAATAATTATATCAGTAAGGTATATTACATGGCCCTTCCAATACCCTTATTTATCATTTTAGACTACAGTTCTGTTTTTAAAATACTTTATTATCTGTGTAATTTCTTGACACTGACCATGATGTCATAATCAGTTCTGCACCTCACTGGACAACCAAATGGCATCTTCAATTCTCAGACATGATTCCCTGTCTCCTTGGCCAGTGCCTCTTCTATAGAACTGTTACATTGAATCTTTTCAGGGTTCCATTCTGAATTCTTCTAATATCCTGTGTTTATGTTACCTGTTTCTATGGATTTAAATAATATTTGCCTACTAACAGCTTCCAAATGTGCATCTTCAGTTTCAATTTTTCATTTGGACTTCAAACTCACATAGCTAAGAGCCAGCTCAGATATCTGAGACTCAACATGTACAACTGCATTCTTAAACTTCTCTAAATCTAGGAAGGGGAAGAAAAAAGAGGAGTCATTTTTAAAAAGGAAAATAACCCTTATTAAAAAAGAAGATTTTCCAATGGTCCCAGAACCGCCCACTCCTAAGAAGGCCTTGGAATCATTCGGTCCATGTCCTCACCTGTAGGTGAAAACCCACATCTTCTGATACAAAGTCCAATGTTCTTTCTACTACATCTCCATGTAACCTCTACTATGGGCCTTAGAAAGATCTTTAGTATCTAAGATTCATTATCAGTGGCTCAACGATTAATTCAATTTCAAAAGGTAAGACATTATAAAACTGAAAATAAATCTCACAGATTTACTCCATTTGGGCAACCTCACAAATACTATTTAATTACCTTATAATAATACTCTCTAAAGTAAGGGTTGGTCCCACAATGGGAACTACTCCAAAGAAATGCTTCCTTCTCCTTCAGACTCCGATAGCATGTGCACATAATGTCTCAAAGAAAGAACATCCTTCAGTGAAACTTGCCGGTGAACTTTTGTCCAAGGGGAAAGGCTCATTCACAAGAAGAAACGGGCCACTGTTTTTGGTGTGTATGTTTTCCCTGCTCTATTTGAGAGTATGAGCAACCAAATAAACTGCAAGTTTGGTTCTTACTTCAATCTGAAAGATAGAGCCGTTGCTTCAAATAGAAGACAATCAATCAGATATTTAAGAATCTGGTACCAACAAAATAAAGAAAGTGGTAGACTGGGACAGTATTTATAGTAGATACAGCAAAGGCATAAAAGCTTAATTACAGGGCTTCCCTGGTGGCTGAGTGGTTGAGAGTCTGCCTGCCGATGCAGGGCACGCGGGTTCGTGCCCCGGTCCGGGAAGATCCCACATGCCGCGGAGCGGCTGGGCCCGTGAGCCATGGCCACTGAGCCTGCGTGTCCGGAGCCTGTGCACTGCAACCGGAGAGGCCACAACAGTGAGAGGCCTGCGTACCGCAAAAAAAAAAAAAAAAAAAAAAAAGCTTAATTACATAATGAGCTTCAAGTGAATGTAAAAATAGTAAGACCCTTGGAAGACGGTCAGAGAACAAGATACAAAAGGAAATTGTATACGAACAAATATGTGCAAAATTTTCAACCGAACTAGAGGTGTTTTTATTGAATTTTTTTCTTTTTTTTGAAAAATTAAGAATGTTTTTACCTCTGCAGAAGATAACCTTCCTATTACACTAGAGGAAAGTTCAGAGTGCTTGGGGAGTCTGGACCTATTCCTGGTTCTTCACCATATTAACAAATGACTGCTCAGTCTCAACTTTGTTGAGAAATTGGTATAATGCCTCCAAGGGTTATCATCAATTGTACCTTAAATGTTCTATACAAGGTCTGGCACCAAATCCATACCTTGTAAGTGTAAGCTCATGAGAGTAGGACTTAATTTTATTCATGTCTGTACTCCCGGGGCAAGAAAGTGCCTGGGACTTCCCTGGTGGCGCAGTGGTTGAGAGTCCGCCTGCCGATGCAGGGGACACGGGTTCGTGCCCCGGTCCGGGAAGATCCCACATGCTGCGAAGCGGCTGGCCCTGTGAGCCATGGCCGCTGAGCCTGCGCGTCCAGAGCCTGTGCTCCGCAACGGGAGAGGCCACAACAGGGAGAGGCCCACGTACTGCAAAAAAAAAGAAAGTGCCTGGACTTTTCAGAGATTTAATAATAATAATTCTTGAATTATATTGCATCAAAATGATTTGAATTACCATCTTACAATAAACCTTTTTTACAAATCCCAAATGTTTTACTCTAAATGCTAGGGCCAAAGGTCTTTAGGTTTTGTGCTAACTTTACCATTCAATTTTTCAACATCTGAACAATTTTTCCTTTTCAAAAAAAAAAGAACTAACCCAGGAATTTAAATCATAATAACCATCTATACAACACCAATTTTATTCCTAAATTATTCAGATTACTTCTGGTTATTTAGCACTTCATGGAAAAATTAAATTACCGATCTACACCTTTACATATACATATTTATTCAATTCAACATGAGTATGCAATGCCACATCGCCACTACTGATGATTTGTGCCTAAATAATAACTCCTGAAGAGAGCTCACTGTTTTATGGGTCTTTGGTGGGATTTAAAAAAAATGAATTCTGCATGAGAGATGATATTGAAAAGGGAAAAACCCATAATTTGATTTTTCCCCCTATCTGGACCTCACATTGGTTTCCTTTTATTAATTTCAGCAATAGAATCACTTAGACGTACTATTGTTATTTATTACTCATTTCCCACATATTTCCAAAAAAAGCTTTAGAGTAGTCCATTTTAACATGCTGTCATGTCTTCAATATTTGGTTCCCTGGAAGCAGCTGTAAAATTGAGTATATATAGCTAGCTCAGGGTAACATACTGTGGAACCAATTTTCCTGTGACAAATAAATAAAAGTGTTTATTACCTGCCCACATACTTATTATGCAGAAGTCATTGCTATTAAATCAGAAATTAGGCGGCAAAGTGAAATCTGACTTAGGAAACAACCAAGAGCAGAATGAAATGAAAATAATTGTAGTCTAATTTGTGAATACTCTATACAGCTTTAAAATATTACCTACAGACTCATAATATAATTGATTGGCTCAAAATTTCAAAGTCATGCCTCAAGACCCCACAGAGGCTTTCTAAAAGGGGGCCATCTGTCTGTCTTTCTTTTTTTTTTCTTCTTCAGGATTGCTTCAGAGGATCCGCCAAGCAAAGGCTTTCCTTTTAGCCTGTTTATAACTACCAAAATATTCACAGTATTCCCTGGGCTTTCACCACTTCTTACATCCTCAGGTTTCAGCACGCAGGTCTTATTCTCAACCCAATTACCTGGATATGAAGCAGGTACTTCGCAGCTGTCACAAAACACCTATACCATTTTAGAAAGGCATTGCTATCAATAACCAAAAAAACTGGGATTTTATCGCAGACAATATGTGAAATTGCACCTCACTGACAAAACCACTGCAGAACTCGGGTGATAATATTATTATAGTAATTACCATATGTCTTACATCAAATGCAACTCCAGTTTTATTATCATTCAGGTTTCTAGAAGGAGATAGGAGGGAGCTGTCACAGTTAGACAGTTTGTCCTCTATTCAACTGGCAGCTCCCCTCTGAAACACAGGCTTTCTATTCCACTAAAGGAAATACAATTATAACTCCATTTGCATTGAGAACAAGAGAAGCCCTGGGTTAATTACAGGTAAGGTTCTGTTTACATTCCCTGGGGCTCGCCACAGCCAGATTCCATTTCTGAGGTGAAAAAGCTGCTGGAGTTTGAACTAAAGCCACATTCTTTTTTTTTAAATCCCACTCTTGAAATTCTGTGTGGCCAAAGGGAGCCTGTCACTCAAAGATCGTTCAAACGTAACCCCGGAAACCTCCATTTTCCAGAATCTGCATGTAGTTAAAGTAAGTTCAGAACTCAAAGTCTAAACAAAAGAAACAGAATATGGAGTTGGAGGCCTTCCCTGTGAAGATCAGGACAAGTGAGGGTGGTAATATGTTTATTATTAGTGTTATATAATCAATTGCTTAAAAAGGTAAGACAAAGGAGTGGTAAAAGGAGAGAGCCTGAATGCCAGTACACTAAGAGGACTATTTACTGACAAGAGACTGAGTTTCCAACAAATAATTTCCCTCATGGGTAAGGTTTCCTGGCTTCTTCTCTTCTGGTTTTCAGGGTGTTTCTTGGCTGAGGACAGGATGGACTGGCTGTACTAACCTCAGCTGATTTCTGGGATGTGTTTCCCACTCCTGAGTTCACAGAAGAGAATTCTTTCTCCTGATTTAGATTCAGCTTTCCAAAAATATGGACACAGCAGGTCTTATGCCAGTTGTATTCTTGCCAAGGTAATCGCAGACTATTTAGCTGTCTGATTGCAATCTAATAATCTGAATTCTGGAGAGTATTCTAGAGGTCTAAAGCCAGGCTTTTCCCAGTCATTTTCCATCATACCTATTTTATTTTGCTCATACTTATCACTTAAAATCTGACACTTTTTTTTTTTTTTTTTTTTTGGGGTTCGCGGGCCCCTCTCTTTTTTGGCCTCTCCCCTTTTGGAGCACAGGCTCCGGATGCACAGGCTCAACGCCATGGCTCACGGGCCCAGCCGCTCCGCGGGATGTGGGATCTTCCCGGACCGGGGCACGAACCCGTGTCCCCTGCATCTGCAGGCGGACTCTCAACCACTGCGCCACCAGGGAAGCCCCATATCTTTTTTTAATATGTATTTGTTTAATTGTTTATTTTCGCTTCATCCTCCCTCCCCTCCCCCATTACACGCACATAAGAATGCCAGCTCCCTGAAAGCTGGGGTCCTTATTTGGAGCCTAGAACAGCACTAGACACAGAACATGTACTTAGTCATTATATTAAATGAAAGAATAAACCGCCATGATAATTTCGGAAGATCTGAAAGTTGGCTTTGGCGGCAGCCATGGCCAGAGCACCAGCTGTACATTGGTGATGCAGACATGGAGGTTGCTTTCTTTACAGACCATTTGCGAGGAGCAAAATTTTAAGATATATTTAAGAAATGAAATGGAAAACAATTCTAGTTTTATGGAGTTAGATTCTTCTGAAGAAAAGACAAGTTACTTCTAAAGAGTTGTAATGCATGCACAGTTTCCAGAAGAACCAGTCTCAAAGGAAAATGAGGGATGACTCTGACCTCGTTTTACCTAAATCAGGAGACGAAAGAGGTGGGCACTGCAAACAGTTCCAGTGGGAAGGAGAAAGCAAGGAGTAATGCCCTTTCTAAGGAGGATGGTGGGCATGTGCCACGTCATGCAAAGAATATGTCCTGCAAATGGAATTCCTCACTTCCAACCTGAAGGCCTACATTGTGTGTATGCGTGTGACTGTCAAGTTAAAAGGCAAGACAAAAGTGTAGTCTGTCGAGATGTGTGAGGACAGTCCATCTGTGTGCAAGAGAGATGGCCTTGGAAACAGCCTTGAAAGCTGGGCTGCGAGACATTAATGGAGACAAACCAAAATCCTGTCTCCTTCAACTCCAAGTGTGATTTCAGAATGGTACTGATTCAGCTTTGGTGAGATTCTCATCTCCTCTTCGAAGCTGAGCTGTACTCAGCCAGACTCTCATTTGTGTTCAGTTAACTTCCTCTCTAATTTCCATCAGCAATTGTACCCGTTTTCCCACCTCCCCTGTTCAACAGGACCCCACTTACTCAACACATGGGAAGACTAAATTCATGTAAATCCCCTTACTTCTCACCCTGACACCTAAAATGTATTTACTTCCACATGTAGGCTAATTTCTTTTCCTCCAGTCTGGGAGAAAGGTGTTCTCCCCCACCTATGGCTAATTCTTCATGCTGTCCACCCCCACCATGACCTGTCACAAAATTCTCGACCTCACTTTAACAATAATCCTCTTCCTTTCCCATATCGACAACCTCTCTTCTAGTAACTCTTCATGGACGACAAACATAAATGTCTCTTCCATCGTTTAAGGAAAACCCTTTTCTTGACTCATTATTCCCCTTTAGCTATCACCTAAGTGAATATTTACCTTGATTTTTGCATTCCTAAGTTATTTAGTGACTTATTAAAATCCAACTTCCATCCCATCTCACTAAGGTAAAAGAATCACTTTCTAATTCCTAAATCCAGTTAACTCGGGTTACTTTTCTTTTTTTTGGAGCTCTCTTTATCTTGAAACTCTTGGCATCCCTGACATCATTTTGTCCTAAATCTCTGCTTGTCTTCCTGACTTGGTTTCCCTGTTGCTGATTCTTTTTCTTTATGTCCCTTAAATGCTGTTTCTTTCCTGGGCCTTGTATTTAGTCTTCTTTACCTTCTATGGATGATCAAGTGATTTAATCCATTTCAGTAGCTCCAATTACCATCTGGAATATGCTAATGATTTGAAAAAAAATCTCTCTCTGGTCCATAGCTCTCCTTGGAACCTTAGATATATGTGTATGATACATTCTGAACCACAGAATTGGGTCAAAACTAATGTGAGAAACTGAGTCATCATCTACCAACTGAAAATCTATTGCAGGTAAACTTTCAAAAGCTATAAAATACTATAAACATGATAACTGATTTTATTATTAAATATCATACACCTAAATTCCTCAGCCAGGCTTGCTAAGATGGCAGAAACAACTAAAATGGAGAAAAGGAACAATGAGTTCCAATAATTTCAATGCATATATATCTTGCTTTACCCACAAAATATGCTTAGAGGTGAAAATTTGGATAAGTCAAAGTATCAGTGTATTAGTTATCTATTGCTGAATAACAATATTACTACAAATTAGAGGCTTAAAATAACACATATTTATTGTCTCAGTTTCTATGGGTCAGGAGTCTGGGCATGACTTTGCTGGGTCTTCGGCTTAGGGTCTCACAAGGCTGAAATCAAGGTTTTGGGGATGTGGTCTCAGCAGAGGCTCGACTGGGGTAGGATCCACTTCTAATCTCAATCTGGTGTTGTCACCTTAAGAGTCTCTTTGCCAGGTTCAAGAACAAATAGTTAATTGCATTATAAAATCAATAAGTAAAATGCAAAAAAAAAAGAGTCTCTTTGCCACAATCCATATATGTTTTTTATGGGGGGTGGGGGAGGGATGGACTGAGAGTTTGCAATTAGCAGAAGCAAACTATTATATATAAACTGGATAAACAACAAGGTCCTACTGTATAGCACAGAAAACTATATTCAATATACTGTGATAAACCATAATGGAAAAGAATACGAAAAAGAATGTGTGTGTGTGTGTGTGTGTGTGTGTGTGTATATATATATATATATATATATAACTGGATCACTTTGCTGTATAACAGAAATTAACACCACATTGTAAATCAACTCTACTTCAATAAAGTAAATTTTTTTAAAACCCTTAATGACTTAACACTTGTCACCTAGCATAGGCAAAAGCCTAGGCAAAAAATATTAATAATAGCTCTGTTTTCAAGATAATAACTTGCAGCATTTTTGAAAGGCAATTTGGCAACATATATCAAAATTTTAAATGCACATTTTTTTGAACAAGGAATTCAACTTCTAGGATTTTGTTCAGTGGAAATAATTACACAAATGCTTTAAGATGCAATATGAAGATATTTGCTGTTCTGTTTGTGATAGCAAAAAATGAAACAACTTAAATATTCACAAATAAGGGATTCAAAAAGAAATCCCTACTATCTATAGAATAGACTAGGATTCAACTATCAAAATATATGTGATTTATTAAAAAATATTTATTTTCTTTAAATACAGGTATCATAAATATCTTAATTTTTGACTGACCTCAAAGTGTCTTCTCTCTAATTAGTTAAAAATACATAGAGATTGCCAACAATGTTTTTTAATGGATCTGTTTTGTCAAGAATCCATTCTTAAACTTAGAAGCTTGGACTTTCATATTTTAGATTTCTTTCTAGGAAACAACACAAAGTAATAGAGAACTGCAATAATGTAAGAGAAAATTTTGTAAATTTGCCATTTATTTCAGCATGCTTCTCCCAAATAGCCTGCTAGAAAGAAAGGTAATTAATTCATTTGAGCTTTACTCTCTTCCCTCCATCTGCTCTGAGGAAAGAGGAGGGCAGGAAGAAGCGAATTGGACTAGTAAACCATCAAAAATGTTCACTATGTTAGTCTATAATTGCTACTACTGGCCTTAGAAGAATATAGGTTAGTCACAACACTGCTACTTAAAAATGACATTATCCCTTTGATAATTCTACCCACTAGCGTGAAAGTGCTAGTGACCACTGCATTTATTTACTTATTTAACAAACACTTAAAAAGTGTAATCTGTTTGCCAGACACTGTTCTAAAAGATTTATGCATCTTTCCTCATAATAACAGTATGAGTTAGGTACTACTGCTATCTTGATTTTACAAGAAGATACAGTAAGGCAAAAGAAAGGTCAAGTAAGTTGCTGAAGGCCACAAAGCCAGTAGGGGGCAAGATCAGGATCTGAAGGGATGCTTTCTGCCTCTAGTCTATGCTGTACTACTGTCTATACTCACAGTATTCAATAGCAATATAATGCAAGCCACAAATGCAAATGACATCTGTAATTTTTTTTTTTTTTTTCGGTACGCGGGCCTCTCACTGCTGTGGCCTCTCCCGTTGCGGAGCACAGGCTCCGGAAGCGCAGGCTCAGCGGCCATGGCTCACGGGCCCAGCCGCTCCGTGGCATGTGGGATCTTCCCGGACCGGGGCACGAACCCGTGTCCCCTGCATCGGCAGGCGGACTCTCAACCACTGCACCACCAGGGAGGCCCGACGTCTGTAATTTTAAATTAAATAGTAGTCACAAAAATTTTTTTAAAATAACTAGGTGAAATTAATTCTTTTCTCCCCTTGGCCACAGCATGTGGTATGCAGGATCTTACCCGACCAGGGATCGAACCAGTGCCCCCTGCAGTGGAAGTGTGGAGTCTTAACCACTGGACTGCTAGGGAAGTCCCTAGGTGAAATTAATTTTAATAACATTTTATTAAACTTAAAATATAAAAACTATTATTTCAACACATAATAATAAATATATGAATTATTAATAAGATATTTTACATTCTTTTTTCCATACTAGATCTTGAAAATCTGGGGCATATTTTACAATTACAGTACACCTCAATTCAGACTAGCACATCCCAAGTATTAGCAGCCACACGTGGCAAAGTGGCTACAGTCCTGGATTACACAGCTCTTTACTATACTTCTCTACTATACCATGCTGCCAGTGGCAAAGCCCCCGAATTGTTTTTAATATGAGAGGATACTTGATTTGTTTCTCTAATCTGAAACTTAAAAACATGTGAATTGGACAAATAAGACAACTGAGTTTTTTCATTAGATTTTTAACTCCCGGAAGGCAGGGGTTATTTCCACCATTTTCACCACCATGTTCTGTGTCAAGAACAGTGTTTGAAGCAAGCACTCAGCAAATATTTTTGAAAGGAAGAAAGGAAGGTTTGAAGGAAGATGGATTTGTATTTTAATCATCAGTTGCATGTATTAACCCCTTAGTAAGTTAAGATGGCAAGACTGGGTTCACTCAGTTGAATTAATTAAATGTCACCTTGAGCTAGAGCCCATAATAAGCACCAAGCCCTGAGAATATACAGATGATAGGCCCGAATTCTGGTAGGATGCACACAGGGAGACAGATACTTTAACATTACAGTGCGGGTATGGACAGGAAACAGAACCCCAATAGCCAAGGGAGTAGGGATGGCAAGAGGCTACATCCTGAAGAGCAAAGATGAAAAATTCCAAGCCTACTCAAGACTAGACAAGCACAAAAAATGGAGAAACAAACAAAAAGAGTAGGTTCACTTACAGCTATCCAGTTATGCACCTGACCCTTCCTAGCTGTGGTAGACTCACCCATCTGATTTAGTTGAAATTCCACGGAAACAAACTACCAGCAAAACCCTCAAAGGTTCAAAACAACTCTAAAACCTAGGTATGGCAATGGAACCAATGTGCTGCATTTATTGCTATGAAATTGGAAAAGAAACACCCCTACTGAAACACCCAACCCCAAGGACTTGATGTGACAGTTGATATAGCACAAATAATCACACGCATTTTTATTAAAAGTCCCACTTCTACAGCATAATTTTGGTGCAGCACACTATAATGAATATAGCTATAATACATCACATCATGTTAAAAACCAATGAAGGATGAAAATACAAGTACAATATTCAAAACAGTTCAGATTAGGAAAAAGCTGTCAACCTTTATGTTCTATTCCCTGGTCTTAGTAAAGAAAAGAGAGAAACAACAGAATTGGTAGTAAAATGTGAGACTGTATTTCACCTTCATTGGTGCTAGAAATCCCACAATATAAATTGCTGAATAACAGCAAAGTAACATAAGGTCTACCTGGGGCTCCTCCCAACCGTGTGTTTGCTCCCAGATTACCCCCATCAAGCTTCCTTTTCCCCAATAATCACACATTGAAAAGATCACCACTTTCTACTCTGAACCCCAAATTAAGCCCTACAACATATGGTTAAGCTCCAGGAAAGCAGCATTAATACTGGCATGCACAATTATACTGGAATCACAAATAAATGACTTTAACAGATTTATGTACAACCTTTACAGATAAGCTCATCAATCAAATTTAAATGCTTGAAAAATGCAATAATGCCACCTATTAGACCAGCCTAAAGAGAATGGATACGTTTTATTGTTGTCAAGAGTAACAAAATGCGATGAAGATCCTGAGGGATTCTACAGTCAAGGAAAAACAATTTATGTCCCATTAAAACAAATGGGACAAGTGCAAAGAAAAAACTTGAAGGCTCAATTAAAATCATGTCTATTAAATCACACAAGTTTAATGTACTATTGTCCTCTGTATATTTATTTTTCCACCAGGGTTATTTTTTCTTAACATGCATCTCATCTTTTTTGAAGGTATCACGATTGGGCTTTTGCTAAATAAATCCCTGACATCTTTCCCAATAGTGAAAAAGGAAAAATAGTCTCATTTCACTTTCAGTCTCTCCTGTTGCTAAAGTTTTGAAGATCACAGCTACCTTATTTTTTCCATCTGCTTATCACCTCACTACCCTCGAATACAGCATTATTTATAGTGGTGAGAAACTGGAACAGTATAAATACAGCTGACAGTAAGGAAACAGACAAACAATGGTACATTCCTAAAGTGTATTTTAAACATTCATTAAAATATTTTACTAGAAATTTTAATAATAAGGGAAGGTAAAAACAATATAATGTTAAAAAGACAAAAGCCAGACATAAAATTATGTATTAGTTGTTATTTGAAAGTATTAACATTTATACATAATTTTAATACACCATAAACAAATCAAAAGGCAAATGACAAGTGGGGAAAATATTTGCAATATGTTATAGACATGAAGTATTTATTTATAACATAAAATAAATTTTTACAAAGCAATTTTAAAAAGTCAAAATCCCAGTTTGAAAATGGGTAGTTCACAAAAGAAATTAAACTGTCTATAAATATTTGGAAAATGTTTGACTGCATTATTAATGAAAAATTATTAGTAAAAGTGACCTATCATTTTTACTTAACGAATGGTGTAAATGTTTCACTTTCTTCTAGTAAATTGGGAAAATATTGGTAATACTGATGACAGTATGAAGAATCCACCTTTCTTACACATTAACTAGTGAAAGCATACATCCTCATAGTCTTTTTTGTGGTAGTCCTGAAAAACATATCAAAATTGACCCAGTAATTCCTTCTCTAGAAATTTATCTCAAAGAGCTATTAAGTACAAGAATACATGTACAAAGAGCTTCACTGAAGCATTATTTTAGAGAATAGAAAACTAGAAACAACCTACATACTCATAAATAAGGGCTGGCTGCATAATTTCTAAAACAACCATCCATTCATTTAAAAGACTTATCTGCATGCATTACAAAGAATGTTTTTCTATATTTCCTGATATGAAAAGATCTCCCTGAAATTTGATTGAATTAAAAAAAGCCAGATGCAGGGCATGACGTGGAGAATGACCCCTTACATAAATTAGTGATAACTGTGTGTGTAGGTACGAATAAAGAGATGACTGGATGATATATTAACAATGGTTGCCTCTGGATGATGGGATACTTACACTTTTTTCTATAATGCGTGAATTTTCTAAATAAGCATGCTAGTTTAATTTTAGAAAAATATATGCAAAGATGAATATCACTTGATAGCAGGATTATAACTTGATTTTTTTTTCTTTTAGAGCTTTCAATAATTTCTAAGTTTTCTACTATTACTTTGCTTCATTTTCACAATAAAATCAATAAAATAAATAAGAAGAAAGAAAGAAAAGAGCCCTGGAATCGCTTGCTGATGCCTATTTCTTTGTTCCAATCAGGCAGACACTTTTGCTCAGTTTTCCCACAAATGTGTCAGCTGGAGTTGAGGGGCGTGGCACTGAAGAGTTCTGCTGACACAGCGGATTTCGGTAACCAGGGAGCCTGGAAAAGCTGCTTGTGGATTGAAGTCCTGGTTTCAGTGTTGCTGGCTTATGGATTAAACTGTGCCAGTCTAGGTCCCAGCTATCTCTTCTAGACCGTTTGTCAGTAGTTATCTTTGTAAATGTCATCTCTCTAAAGCAACACATGCAGTTTTTGAAATGGCAATTTGTATCCCCTCCAGTTTCAAAGAATGGAAGGAAAGCTTACACATTTATTAATGTAACTTCTGTAAAAAATTAGAATCTAGGTTTTTCTTTCTATATTTGTTTTCAAAACATATAACCGATGATGGAGTGTATCATGTAGGACGCAAACACTTTATTGTTTTTCTTCTTTCGGTATCACATATTTGGCTTGGATGACCCCCTAATGACAGAGGCTTTAAAACTCCTGAATGTATTTCCATGAGAGGCTCTGTCATTTGAAATTTCAAAGAAAGGACAGACTGTTCTTATTATGAATTAATTTGACTACACTATTGACTGAAGGCAGAAAAATGGACTCTGCACTGGTCGGTTCACCTCTATGATCTTCAAGTATGAGTTACTCTGGTAGCAAAGATAAATGTGACTTTGGCTTTGAGTTGGCAAATTCAAATAGATTGCTGGAATCTTTAAGGAAACCAGGCCAGCCAGAATTATTTACTCTTTTTAGTTTAAAAAAAGTGAAAAACATCTAATTACTGCTATGGGTCTGTACTGGTCAGGAATGTTTGGACCCAAAAGACTGCATAATTCTTAATTCTTCAAGGTCTCTTGGAACCTCTTTTTCCCCTTGGTTGAAAATGTCCTTGGTCTAAAACCCTAGATATTTAAGCTAGTAGGACTGCTGATTCTCCAGTTCAGGGGAAGAGTAGAGAAGAACTTTTGGTAAGTAGGTGACAGTATGTGGGGGAGCTAAAGAAACATGTTTGAACAAGCCCACCAGTAAAGCTGGCACTGCAGAGAAAAGAAGACATGCGAAAATTCTGGTTATAAATATTTCATGAGAAGCAAAGTACATTAAGTACTCTGGTATTCTCCAGAAAGTCCAATAAACTGGTAGACACAAAGTTAGATCTCAATAATACATGTGGATACATTCAACCATGCAACAAACATTTGTGTGTTCGTATGTCAAAATAACTGTGGTTGGTATATCAAGGTGCATGAGATGGACCTGCCATCATGAAATGTGATTTGAATGAACCTTCCTAAAGGGAAGTATTATCTCTAGATACTTAGGTAGTGGAGCACCCCTTCAATGTTTTGCATTTCACCTTTCACAGTTGGCACTGGAGTGGAAGGGCTTAGTGGTGTGCAAAAGCAATGCCACTGAACAGACACCGGTTCGCGGACTTTGAAGATACAAATATTTCTTTTATCTGGAAGAAAAAGTCTTTAATTCAGGCTTCAACTCATCCACACTTATATACTTACACATACAATACTAATCTACACTAATATACTCGTGCTTTTGCGTGCACACACGTGCCCACATACACACATACAAATTAAGACAACCCAGCAGAAATCTGTCTCTCCCACTCTTTGGTATCACAGCAGTGTTGATTTTCCCCTACCCAGCTTTAATGCTCATTTTAGTACCATCATGCTGTGTTTATCTGACCATGTTTTCAATAGGACTTTCATTTGATGCATTTGCAAAAGCCCAGGAGTACAGCATGCAGTTTCTTTTCATTGGAATGGCACATTAACTTTTGAAGTGTTGAGCTGATACATTATAGTTTCTGTGAACGTCTGGATGGTATTTCCTAGATGTGGCAGGGGGCGGCCATAACTTGGGATCATGCTTTTCCAAATACACTTAATTATGTCAATTGTTCTGCTTCAAATCCATGAAATCTAACCTCAGCGGGGCTAATGATGGAACTCGGTAAACCTTTTATTCATCTCTGGTTGACAACCAAGTGCCTTCTACGTGAGCTGTCCTATGGCTGCAAGTCTCCAATTTCTGCTCCTATCCTGCACTCGCTCTTTGTTTTTTCATTTGGCAATATCGTTTATTTATTTAATTATTGGCTGCATTGGGTCTTTGTTGCTGCACGTGGACTTTTCTCTAGTTGCAGTGAGCGGGGGCTACTCTTCATTGCGGTGCGTGGGCTTCTCATTGTGGTGGCCTTTCTTGTTGCAGAGCACAGGCTCTAGCTGCATGAGCTTCAGTAGTTGCAGCACGCAAGCCCTTAGAGCACACGGGCTTCAGTAGTTGTGGCACACAGGCTCAGTAGTTGTGGCTGTCAGGCTCTAGAGCACAGGCTCAGTAGTCGTGGTGCCTGGGCTTAGTTGCCCCGCGGCATGTGGGATCTTCCCGGACAAGGGCTAGAACACATGTCCCCTGCATTGGCAGGCGGATTCTTAACCACTGTGCCACCAGGGAAGTCCCTTGTTTAATTTTTTAAAATAAACTTTCTGTTTTGAAATATCTGTAGATTCATATGTAGTTACATGAAATAATAGGGAGAGTTCTTGTATGCCTTTTGTGCAGTATCTTCCAAATTGTAACATCTTGCTAAACTAAAGTGCAGTATCACAGCCAGGGCATTGATGATGCTGTCGGTGTTTAAAACATTTTCATCACCATGAGGATCCCTCATGCTGCTCTATTAGAGCCACATTGATCTCCCTTCCTGCCCACCCCCATTCTTCTCCCTAACCTCCTGGAAGCCACTAATCTGTTCTCTATTTCTTTAATTTTGTCATTTCAAGAATATTATATAAATGGAACCATCCAGTAGGTTACTTTTCTCACTCATTATAATTCCCTGCAGATTCATACAGGCTATTGTATCACTCATTTATTTCCTTTATTACTGAGTAGTATCCCATGGCACGGATATGCCACAATTTGCTCATTTGTTTATCCATTCACCCATTGAAGGACATCTGGTTGTTTCCAATTTTTGGCTATTATGAATAAAGCTGCTATGAACATTTTTGTACAGGTTTTTGTGTGAACATAAGTTTTCGTTTCTCTGGGATAAATTACCAGACTGCTATTGCTAGATGATATAACCAGTTTTATGAGAAACTACTAAACTGCTTGCTGTGTCAAGCACAGCAAAGTGGCTGTATCCTTTTACATCCCTACCAGCAATGTGTGAGTGATTCAGTTACTGGCAAAGCATTAGGTGCTGTCACTAATTTTTATTGAGCTATTCTGGTAGGTAGGCAGTGATATCTCACTGTGGTTTTCATTTGCATTTAACTGATGACTAATAATGTTGAACATCTTTTCATGTGCTTATTTGCCATATATAACTTCTTCAGTGAAATGTTTGTTCATATCTTTGTCCATTTCCTAACTGGATAGTTTTATTTTTTTTACTGCTGAATTTTGATAGTTCTTTATATATTCTAGATACTAATCCTTTGTTGGATTTGTGGTTTGCAAATATTTTCTCCTAAATTGTATCTTATTTTTTCTTTCTCTTAACAGGGTCTTTGTTGAGCAAAAGTTTTAAATCTTGATGAGGTGCAATTTACCAATTTATCCTTTTATGGATCATGCTTTTGGTGTCAAGACTAAGAACCTGCCTAGGCTTAGATCCTGAAGATTTTCTCCTAATGTTCTCTTCTGGAAGTTTTATATTTTTATATTTTACTTTAAATCCATAATGCATTTTGAGCTATTGGTTTATAAGGTATAAGGTTTAAGTCAAGGTTCACTTTTTTTGCCTATGGATGTCCAATTGCTCCAGCACTGTTTGTTGAAAAAGCTACCCTTTCTTCATTGAATAGCTTTCACACCTTTGTTGAAAATCAGTGGGGCATATTTGTATGGGTCTGTTGCTGGGTTCTCTATTTTGTTCCAGTGATCTGTGTGCCTGTCCCTCCAGCAATACCACACTATCTTGATTACTGTAGCTATACAGTAGGCTTTGTTATATGGTAGAGTGATTACTGTCACTGTATTCCTTTTTTTAAAAGATTGTCTGAGCTATTATGAGGGCTGTGTCTTTCCATATAAATTTTAGAATAAGTTTGTCGGTGGCTTGGGTTCGGCAGGAATTGCAAAGTCTCAAGTATGTTGAATCTTCTAATCCATGAACACAATGTCTTTCCATTTATTTGCCTTCTTTGATATCTTTCAACAGTATTTTGTGGTTGTCAACATATGGATTCTGTACATGTTTTTGTTAAGTCTATACTAAGTATTACTTTACTTTGGAGTGATTGTAAATCATTTCAAGTTTTTAATTTCAATTTCCACATATTCATTGTGAGTATATAGAAATCCAATGGATTTCTGCATGTTGATCCTTTATCCTATGACCATGCTGAGCTCATTAGTTCTAATAGGTTTCTTTCTTTTTTTTTTTTTTTGAGATTCTTTGGAACTTCCTATGTAGATAATCACGTCATCTGCAAAAAGAGATAGTTATATTTCTTCCTTTCCAATACATATGCTTTTCAAATTTCTTTTTCTTACCTTATTTTGGTGGCTGGAACTTCCATTACTATGCTTACCAAAAGTGGTACCACACATCCTTTCCTTCCTGTCCCCATCCTAGAGGGACAGCATTATCTTTTGCTGTTAAGTATGATGTTAGCCATATGCTTTTTGTAGATATTCTTAATAAGTTGAGTTAGTTCCCCTCTATTCTTAGCTTGCTGAGTATTGATCATGAATGGGTGTAAGATTTTGTCAAATGCTTTTCTGTATCAATTGATATGATTCTATGTTTTTCTCCTTTAGCCTTTCAATTGATTTTCAAGTGGTGAACTCGTTTTACACACTTGGAGATTTCCTTTTCTGGAACTTTTAAATTACAAATCTAATTTCATTAATGACTTTAGGACTATTCAGGTTGAGGGGAGGTAGTTTGTAATTTTCAAGGGACTGGTCTATTTCTTCTAAGTTGTCAAATCTATCAATGTACAATTGCTCATACTATTCCATTACTGTCATCTTAATGGATGCAGATTTGTAGTGATATCCTTGTTTTATTTCTGATATTGGTGATTTGTGTCTTCTCTCTTTATATCTCTTTCAGCCTTGCCAGAGGTTTATCAAGTTTATTGATTTTTTTGAAAAACTAGCTTTTTGTTTTGTTGATTGTTTTGTTGTTGATTTGCTTTTTGTTTCATTGTTTTCCTTTTTTGGTTTCTCACTCTTCTTTATGCCCAAGAGCATATCTCCAAGAGAGGAAAAGAAGAGCTCTTTGTCTCTCTCATTTTCTTTTTAGTTTTTGGTGTCCCCACCCCATCTTTTCTTCATTCCTTTTGTGTCAGGAGAAGGCTCCTCCCTCCTTTCAAAGGCTAAGCACCCTCTCCCCAGTTTTGTCTCAGTTTTCTTCTCTGGGGTCACGCCACATTCAGAAACTGTGGTTTCTCTTTCAGCTCCAAGCTTCTTAGCCCATAAGTTTGTTCCCATCTCTATTCTATCCTAAATAAAGTCCCTCAAGCACAATTCCCACTAAATTTTGCTTCTCTTCACCATCAAAATTCTCTAGCTGGTAGTCTACATTCTCTGCCTCTAGCACCTTATTTCCCACTCATTCTGGCTACCCTCCCTCATTCTAGTTACTTCATCCTAACCATGTCTCAGTTTACTTCTGATTATGCTTGTTGGTTTCCACTTCTCCTGACACTAACCTCTCACTAAATGATAGTTTCTACTGCCTTTACCCAAGTCTGACTTTGTATTCTTCTTTTGACCTCATGTCTTCTGTTTTGTTGTGGCTTCTGCTTACTGTCTGCCTATTATCTCTGTGTCTGTGGGCTTTGGTATCACTCTATTATCTGTGTTTCTGTATTCACACTCTTCAAGAGAGTACTGGATTGGTTGGCCAATCACTCTCCAGTACAAATTGCTTGACTGGCCACGTCTGTTTTGTAAGATTAGCCCATAGGCTGACTCTGGGCAGACCACTGTTCCCTGATCCAATCATCTGTGACCAGCATAGCAAGGTAGTATGGGTACAAAGTTTGGTAACTATACATAAGGAACTTATCAGAAGGGAGCCGTGGGTAGACGGTCTATGAAGCACTCAGAGTAAACCACAATTTAAAGTTCCAGATTGGGTATACTAATGGTGTTAGTTTGGACTTTTTGGTAAAGGAGACAAGTACACTATTCTATTATAGTCATTATATCTGATCTGGTAGGTTTTAAAAGAGTCTAAATATCAGTACTTTTAGTTCCAATTTCTTCACAGTTTCTATGTCACATGAGTCTCAAATTCACCAAAGATTATCAGTCATATGGCTGTTTTCCTCTAAGATGTCAAAGAATAAATAAGATTGATTCATGGGAAGTCACTGAAGTTATAGCAGTTGAGATTTTAAAATTTCTAAGTTTTGTTATTTCTTTGTAGAAGGCAAGACTAAAAAATTCACCCGTACTTCAAAAGGCCAGGTATATAGAGCTGACTAGAGAACCTATTCTAAGATACTTGACTCTCCTTTCCTAGATATGACATGCACACACTTTCCCTTTTTTTTCCCCCTAATTTACATGTGAAAAACAGTCATCACCAGAAAGATGAATACAGCATGTCAAGACATGATACGGGATGTTATTTCTCACTGCCTTATTTTTCCACAAATATTTCCATCTTCAAGCTTCAGCATAGCTTTCCACCTTATTTAATGCCATATTTATGGTGTTTTCTCTGATTTTTATTAGCACTCCTCAGTGAAACTGGTTATAGCTCTTTTCTATTATTTCTTGAACAATGCTAAAAAATTCATTCTTTAACACTACAGTTCTCATTCTCACTCTGGCTTCAATTACAAAGATATTTTAGGGTAAACGTATTCTGAGTTTGTCAAGATTATAGTGAAGAAAGGTCAGAAGTTTATTTTTTTAAGGAACTAAGAGCCCTTGGCTTCATCTTTGGGAATTTAGCTTGGAGCACCCCATGTTTACTCAGCACCGTCAAGCACTGGGGACGTTAAGATGAATTAATACAGGTTCTAACATCAAAGACCTTACAACCTAGCAGATGAGACAGTTGGTTCATCTATACCCAGTGTGACCACTGGGTATTTCTTCTGGAAAAAAAAAGGAAAGTCACCTTGTCCTGCAGAGGGAGAGGCTGTTAGAGAAAACTTTTCAGATAAGAAGATGGCTGAGCCATGCATTGAAAAATGAATAGAAACTCACTACGGGAAGAAGGAAGAGATTTATGAGATTGGGCAGGGTGGCAATCTAGGAGTGGGATTAAATCGTCCGAATAATTGGTGCATGTGAAAAACTACACTGTTTAGTGCTAGAAAATACATGACTGACTGAGAGTGCAGGAGCCAAGACGCGAGCAGTGTGGATGGGAGGCCCTGTCTACACCCTGCAAGAGCTTTCGCTCCATCCTCAGGGCACCCAGGAAGCTTGGAAGCCGCTTAAATTGGGAGTGCCATGGTCACATTTGTTCTTCAGAAGGATCACCCAGTCAGGTGCATGGAAGATAAATTTGGAGGGGTAAACCCAGAGGCAAACAAACCAGCTCAGAAAGAAAAAATTAAACTGCCAACACACACACACACACACACACACACACACACACACACGCGCACACACACACACACACACACAGGATTGAAGAGAAAGACAACGGTCTGAGAACCAAGACATTGGTAAAAAGAACAGAGAGGTGCTTACCTGAGAAAGTGAAAAGGTAGGATATTAATGCTACTTTACAATATGCTAATGACATTCTGGGAATCCTAACTTATGAACAGAAAGAAAGGGAGAAGAAAAGAAGAAGCGGGCATAACAGAATCTTTAAGATTCTTCAGGTGTAGAGGTCACTTCATGTCAGTAAACCTCATTTTAAATCTGTGTGTGTGTATATGTGTATAATAGATGCAGTCCAATTAGAGTGATTTGGGCTGCTACCCAGCTAAAGAGAGTGTTCAGTGGGGTCCGAAGTATCAACATTTCACAAACACTAAAGCTGTGGAAAGAGGAGTGTCTAGTGCTTGTGGCGGGACCTCATTCTTCTGACTTGCCTCTCCAACATTGATGCTATGGAAAAACGACCCCCATATTTAGAAAAGTTTTACTGAGCTTTCTTCTTTTCTTCACTTTCAAACTGTGTTAGAAGCCAGGAAAGATTTCAGGCACATCAATCAGTTTGACTCTTGCCTATATCTCTATCTTTTAGAAAGAAGGTAATTTCTATCCAACTCATTAAATTTCTTTTTAAAAAATTACTTTTAGAGCTTATAAGTGCAAGCATCAAGTGTTATTAATTTAAGGGTCTCAACTAAAATGAGGCACTGACCTCAGGAACCAGGTGACTGTAAGTAGTTCACTGATTGGTGGTTGTATGTATCCTCTCTTATCTATTAAAAAAGGCTGCAAATGAAAAAAATATTACTTTTAATATGTTACTTGTATAAAAAATTATCTATTTAAAAATAAGAAACCAAAGATTCAAATTATTTATAACTCCATTAACCGGAGGCAATAGGAATGTGTGTGTGTGTGTGGTGTGTGTGTAGGTTGTCAGTTTAATTTTTCCAAATGATTGAATCACACTGCATATATGTGTTAGTGATCCTAGCTCAATAATAACTCATAAACAAATACAGGACATTTTGACCCTGATGTCAATATTTAGCCTAATTTTTCCTAGCCTGATTTTTAGCAATGTTCAATGTGAGAAGCAAGTAAGTTTTTGTCTATCGCAAATTTTACTGTATGCTCTTTTAGTCTTTTCAGCTTTATTTTGTGTTGATTATTTGTATCATTAATGTTCATTATAAATTGAAGACATAAATACCTCTTTGTTTTTATGTATACATGTGCAAAGAGCAATAGTAAAGCACATGCCTAAGATCTTCGTTCTAGGCAAGGTCAAATAGTGAATTCAAAACTTCATTTTCCAAATCAAAACTTGTATAGTTGAAGGAAGTAGGGCTCAGAGCCTTGCCCACCTGACTTTCTACTCATCCTGAAGGGGTTCCTGTGGAGACGCCACAATTAATCTAGGAGGAATTAATTCTCAAGAAGAGCAGCAATTCTACTTAGGATGTTTTCTTTTTTTAGTTTGTTCCTTATAATTATTTGTCAACTTACTTTGTTAATATCTATACTAAATTTTTTGGTGGCATTTGACACACAAAGCTTAATTTACAGGGAAACTGTACTAACATGTTCGTTTAACCAAACATAAGGGAAAATTCATTGCTTGGGCCATGAAGCCAAAACCAAGGTAACTTTAAGGTATATCCTAATTGCAAGAATACCCAAAAGGTGAGAAAAGCCCTCAAATTTTGTATTGACAAACATTATCCTATTTTTTTGCAATGCCAATGACATACCAGCTAGATTTTAACTGGAGCACTGAAAGAGAAATATGGTAAAGTTTATTCACGCCTTGTGGTTTGTCCTTACTGGGCACTGAAGAGCGCTTCAAAATCCCATCCTTTAATAATTTCATTCATTTTCTAATGAATACCCAAATCTTGATGTTTAAAGAAACTTTACTTTTTCCATTCACTGAAAAATACAATTTAGACCAAGATCAAATTGGAAGAGAAAATTTCTGGATAATGAAGTTTTAGTTCTGGTCTGTGAGATCAACGTATGACATCTGAATAGGGCGTAAAGAGTTAGGTGGTGTTTTTTTTTTTTTCTTTTGAAAGGAACTAAAGAGAAAACAAGATGGAGAGCCTCTCTGGCAATGCACGACTGTTCTTAAGATGCGGAACAAGGGATGGGTTGGGAGAGACAATGCAGAGCAGCTGTGCAAAGTGGCTGACTCACTTCTCTCCTCCATGTGTCATCTGTCCCAGCCTCCCACCTGCAACCTGCATCTCCAAAACACTAGAACACAGATATAGAAAATTTTGTTTTCAACCAAAATTTGGATTCTCTTCTTGGTCCAAAAGCAAAAGATACTTTCCTCCTAAAACCATGAATGCAGCCAATCCATGGGAGATATATTCTATGTGAATGCTTCAGATAATTTTTTAAATGCATATAACTAGATCAATCTTGTTTTATTTTGATAGAAAACCTGCTTTCTCTTCACTTTCTAAATTCTCAAATACACAAATGATTATTATTACCACCAAGGAATTTTTAGAAACATGTTAAAATCTTAACAAAGATCTATACCCACTGCAAGTCTTCCCTGAGTGAGTAGATGTGCTTACTTGCTCATCTCTCGTTTTCTAATAGCAAGTGCAGCTCTTTACTTAAAGATGAATGTAGCTCAATAAACTGTGGTCTCTCGGTGCACAGGGAATCCTAGAGCTAATGGGGGTACCTTTATTAAAGCCTGGTTTTCATCATCTAGGATTCCAGTGGGTGCTGAATTTGAATTATGCTTTTTTTGGCCTTGACTACCTATTTAAATATACTCTTTACCTAATGAGTAATTAGAGGAACAAATTTTCTAGTCACAGGAATTCTGAACGGCATATAAATCACCACTACCTGCATTTTTATCTACATCCACATAAACAACTTTAATTTTATAGATATAGATGTCAGTGGTGATAATACACATCCAGTTCACGGTGTTAATAAATGCATCTTCAAATTCACATTGATAACAACCTACAAGGAAAGGTATCTTTAGAAACATCTGATCCTCAGTGTTTTATGTTTTAAAGTTCATGTTGGAACTTTCTTTATAAGTGTTTCACCAGGTATCAAATTTGTTATTTAAAACGCAGATGTCCAAATCTCTTTGTTATAAGTACAGGCAAAACCAAAATCTCATATCTACGACTCAATAAAAATGTTTGGTTGAATTCTCTGGGCAATTAATTCAGACAGCTAAAATGCTCTCCCCTGAAATTACTATATTTACTTAGGTTTTTTTCCCCCAAAGACTAAAAAAATTATCCATCTTTAACCACTGCAATTGTGACATTGCATATCACCACCTGTGTGTTCTAATTCCATGATTGCATATATTTACACAAGTTATATAATAAGATGCAATTACAATAATTACAGAGCCAACAATTGAAAAAAATGACAAATTCCAGCTAAAATAACAGAATATGATATGAAAACCATCAGACAAACCAATACAAAGAAAGAGTTATAAGATGAATAAAACAATAAAATAACAACAGGAACAACCATGCCAGCAAAACATCTGTCTTAGCAAATGGAAGCATGCTATGCTGAGAAATTTGAGGCTTCAGGTTTAAGGGTAGAGTTCTTTCTCTTGTAAATTTGGTTCCCAGTCCTATGATGCGAATGTTTAACATCTTGACTTTCCTAAACACATTATGACTAGAGAACCTTTTTCCTTGGTGATTTCTTGTTAATTCAAAGAAAGGAAGAAGAATTACTAAAGGGATAAAACATGAACACACTGCAGATCATGCTATGGCATTTTAGTTAGGGAAGAGCAAGTCCTGCTATGCTTTTCTTGTCCTTTTTTCTACAAGCTGTCTCCAAGCGTACATCTCATTTTCAAGGATTTACAGTCTTTTGTCCAATTTGTTTTCCTTTTTGAAAAGTATATTCATAAGACAAATTATGCAACTGATACATTTGAACTCTCCATAAATTGTCCTGTAGTGTGTTTTATTTGCATCTCAATTTCTCACTTTGTTTTCTATTTCAGAAAAATATCCTTAATATAAAAATTGGGGGCTTCCCTGGTGGCGCAGTGGTTGAGAGTCCGCCTGCTGATTCAGGGGACACGGGTTCGTGCCCCGGTCCGGGAGGATCCCACATGTTGCGGAGCGGCTGGGCCCGTGAGCCATGGCCGCTGGGCCTGTGCGTCCAGAGCCTGTGCTCCGCCATGGGAGAGGCTGCAACAGTGAGAAGCCCGCGTACCGCAAAAAA